>NW_027524847.1:0-27216 GCF_052094955.1 Ictidomys tridecemlineatus
CTGCTTTATTGGGTCAAGTTTCAAAGAGCTAGCACAAACCGTGTTTGATTTAGAGTTCCAAATACATGTATCCGTATAGGAGAAAACAGAGTGAAACCTCAAAATGAAAACGGTTACTGCAAACGAACGGTTTAACCTAGAAGAACGAAATTTGGTGAGCCAATTGGGATTGGTGTACTGATCATTCCCTGAAAGTATCATCAAGATTGGGTGAAAAAGTGTTTGCTGAGATTTCATTCAACTCGAAGTTTCTTGGAAGCTTGGCAACCCCTTTCCATGAAAGTGATTTTCGCCAGTCTCTGCTTAGGGCTACATCAACAGCAAACAAACCATAGAGATAGAACTTGAAACTGTTTTATTTTTTCAAGTTTCAAAGAGCTACCACAAACCGTGTTGATTTAGAGTTCCAAATACATGTATCCGTATAGGAGAAAACAGAGTGAAACCTTAAAATGAAAACGGTTACTACAAATGAACGCTTTAACCTAGAAGAACGAAATTTGGTGAGCCAAGTGGGATTGGTGTACTGATCATTCCCTGAAAGTATCATCAAGATTGGGTGAAAAAGTGTTTGCTGAGATTTCAGGCAACTCGTAGTTTTTTGGAAGCTTGGAAACCCTTTTTTTGAAAGTGATTCTCGCCAGTCTCTGCTTAGGGCTACATCAACAGGAAACAAACCATAAAGAGAGAACTTGAAACTGCTTTATTGGGTCAAGTTTCAAAGAGCTAGCACAAACCGTGTTTCATTGAGAGTTCCAAATACATGTATCCGTATAGGAGAAAACAGAAAGAAACCTCAAAATGAAAACGATTACTGCAAACGAACGGTTTAACCTAGAAGAACGAAATTTGGTAAGCCAAGTGCGATTGGTATACTGATCATTCCCTGAAAGTATCATCAAGATTGCGTGAAAAAGTGGTTGCTGAGATTTCAGGCAACTCGTAGTTTTTTGGAAGCTTGGCAACCCCTTTCCATGAAAGTGATTCTTGCCAGTCTCTGCTTAGGGCTACATCAACAGCAAACAAACCATAGAGATAGAACTTGAAACTGCTTTATTGGGTCAAGTTTCAAAGAGCTAGCTGAAACCGTGTTTGATTGAGAGTTCCAAATATATGTATCCGTATAGGAGAAAACAGAGTGAAACCTCAAAATTAAAACGGTTACTGCAAACGAACGGTTTAACCTAGAAGAAGGAAATTTGGTGAGCCAAGTGGGATTGGTGTACTGATCATTCCCTGAAAGTATCATCAAGATTGGGTGAAAAAGTGTTTGCGGAGATTTCAGGCAACTCGTACTTTTTTGGAAGCTTGGCAACCCCTTTCCATGAAAGTGATTCTCGCCAGTCTCTGCTTAGGGCTACATGAACAGCAAACAAAGCATAGAGATAGAACTTGAAACTGCTTTATTGGGTCAAGTTTCAAAGAGCTAGCACAAACCGTGTTTAATTTAGAGTTCCAAATACATGTATCCGTATAGGAGAAAACAGAGTGAAACCTCAAACTAAAAACGGTTACTGCAAACGAACGGTTTAACCTAGAAGAAGGAAATTTGGTGAGCCAAGTGGGATTCGTGTACTGATCATACTCAGAAAGTATCATCAAGATTGGGTGAAAAAGTGTTTGCTGAGATTTCAGGCAACTCGTAGTTTTTTGGAAGCTTGGCAAACCCCTTTCCATGAAAGTGATACTCTCCAGTCTCTGCTTAGGGCTACGTCATCAGCAAACAAACCATAGAGATAGAACTTGAAACTGCTTTATTGGGTCAAGTTTCAAAGAGCTAGTACAAACCGTGTTTGATTGAGAGTTCCAAATACATGTATCCGTATAGGAGAAAACAGAGTGAAACCTCAAACTGAAAACGGTTACTGCAAACGAACGGTTTAACCTAG
The DNA here is from genome assembly GCF_052094955.1 of Ictidomys tridecemlineatus. Taxonomy (NCBI): domain Eukaryota; kingdom Metazoa; phylum Chordata; class Mammalia; order Rodentia; family Sciuridae; genus Ictidomys; species Ictidomys tridecemlineatus. The sequence continues at coordinate 1,890 of NW_027524847.1, forward strand.
AAGAAGGAAATGTGGTGAGCCAAGTGGGATTGGTGTACTGATCATTCCCTGAAAGTATCATCAAGATTGGGTTAAAAAGTGTTTGCGGAGATTTCAGGCAACTCATAGTTTTTTGGAAGCTTGGCAACCCCTTTCCATGAAAGTGATTTTCGCCAGTCTCTGCTTAGGGCTACATCAACAGCAAACAAACCATAGAGATAGAACTTGAAACTGCTTTATTTGGTCAAGTTTCAAAGAGCTAGCACAAACCGTGTTTGATTTAGAGTTCCAAATACATGTATCCGTATAGGAGAAAACAGAGTGAAACCTCAAAATGAAAACGGTTACTGCAAACGAACGGTTTAACCTAGAAGAACGAAATTGGTGAGCCAAGTGGGATTGGTGTACGGGTCATTCCCTGAAAGTATCATCAAGATTGGGGTGAAAAAGTGTTTGCTGAGATTTCAGGCAATCTTTAGTTTTTTTGGAAGCTTGGCAACCCCTTTCCATGAAAGTGATTCTCGCCAGTCTCTGCTTAGGGCTACATCAACAGCAAACAAACCATAGAGATAGAACTTGAAACTGCTTTATTGGGTCAAGTTTCAAAGAGCTAGCACAAACCGTGTTCGATTTATAGTTCCAAATACATGTATCCTTATCTGAGAAAACAGAGTGAAACGTCAAAATGAAAACGGTTACTGCAAACGAATGGTTTAACATAGAAGAAGAAAATTTGGTGAGCCAAGTGGGATTGGTGTACTGATCATTCCCTGAAAGTATCATCAAGATTGGGTGAAAAAGTGTTTGCGGAGATTTCAGGAAACTCGTAGTTTTTTGGAAGCTTGGCAACCCTTTTCAATGAAAGTGATTCTTGCCAGTCTCTGCTTAGGGCTACATCAACAGCAAACAAACCACTGAGATAGAACTTGAAACTGCTTTATTGGGTCAAGTTTCAAAGAGCTAGCACAAACCGTGTTTGATTTAGAGTTCCAAATACATGTATCCGTATAGGAGAAAACAGAGTGAAACCTCAAAATGAAAACGGTTACTGCAAAGGAACGGTTTAACCTAGAATAACGAAATTTGGTGAGCCAAGTGGGATTGGTGTACTGATCATTCCCTGCAAGTATCATCAAGATTCGGTGAAAAAGTGTTTGCTGAGATTTCAGGCAACTCGTAGTTTTTTGGAAGCTTGGCAACCCCTTTCCATGAAAGTGATTCTCGCCAGTCTCTGCTTAGGGCTACATCAACAGCAAACAAACCATAGAGATAGAACTTGAAACTGCTTTATTGGGTCAAGTTTCAAAGAGCTAGCACAAACCGTGTTTGATTTAGAGTTCCAAATACATGTATTTGTATAAGAGAAAACAGAGTGAAACCTCAAGATGAAAACAGTTACTGTAAAGGAACGGTTTAACCTAGAAGAACGAAATTTGGTGAGCCAAGTGGGATTGGTGTACGGATCATTCTCTGCAAGTATAATCTAGATTCGGTGAAAAAGTGTTTGCTGAGATTTCAGGCAACTCGTTGTTTTGTGGAAGTTTGGCAACCCCTTTCCATGAAAGTGATTCTCGCCAGTCTCTGCTTAGGCCTACAGCAACAGCAAACAAACCATAGAGACAGAACTTGAAACTGCTTTATTGGGTCAAGTTTCAAAGAGCTAGCAGAAACCATGTTTGATTTAGAGTTCCAAATACATGTATTTGTATAGGAGAAAACAGAGTGAAACCTCAAAATTAAAAAGGTTACTGCGAACGAACGGTTTAACCTAGAAGAACGAAATTTGGTGAGCCAAGTGGGATTGGTGTACTGATCATTCCCTGAAAGTATCATCAAGATTGGGTGAAAACGTGTTTGCTGAGATTTCAGGCAACTCGTAGTTTCTTGGAAGCTTGGCAACCCCTTTCCATGAAAGTGATTCTCGCCAGTCTCTGCTTAGGGCTACATCAACAGCAAACAAAGCATAGAGATAGAACTTGAAACTTCTATATTGGGTCAAGTTTCAAAGAGCTAGCACAAACCGTGTTTGATTTAGAGTTCCAAATACATGTATCCGTATAGGAGATAACAGATTGAAACCTCAAAATGAAAACGGTTACTGCAAACGAACGGTTTAACCTAGAAGAAGGAAATTTGGTGAGCCAAGTGCTCTTGGTGTACTGATCATTCCCTGAAAGTATCATCAAGATTGGGTGAAAAAGGGTTTGCTGAGATTTCAGGCAACTCATAGTTTTTTGGAAGCTTGGCAACCCCTTTCCATGAAAGTGATTCTCGCCAGTCTCTGTTTAGGGCTACATCAACAGCAAACAAACTATAGAGATAGAACTTGAAACTGCTTTATTGGGTAAATTTCAAAGAGCTAGCACAAACCGTGTTTGATTCAGAGTTCCAAATACATGTATCCTTATAGGAGAAAACAGAGTGAAACCTCAAAATGAAAACGTTTACTGCAAACGAACGGTTTAACCTAGGAGAACGAAATTTGGTGAGCCAAGTGGGATTGGTGTACTGATCATTCCCTGAAAGTATCATCAAGATTGGGTGAAAAAGGGTTTGCTGAGATTTCAGGCAACTCGTAGTTTTTTGGAAGCTTGGCAACCCCTTTCCATGAAAGTGATTCTCGCCAGTCTCTGCTTAGGGCTACATCAACAGCAAACAAACCATAGAGATAGAACTTGAAACTGCGTTATTGGGTCAAGTTTCAAAGAGCTAGCAGAAACCGTGTTTGATTTAGAGTTCCAAATACATGTATCCGTATAGGAGAAAACAGAGTGAAACCTCAAAATGAAAACAGTTACTGCAAAGGAACGGTTTAACCTAGAAGAACGAAATTTGGTGAGCCAAGTGGGATTGGTGTACTGATCATTCCCTGCAAGTATCATCAAGATTCGGTGAAAAAGTGTTTGATGAGATTTCAGGCAACTCGTAGTTTTTTGGAAGCTTGGCAACCCCTTTCCATGAAAGTGATTCTCGCCAGTCTCTGCTTAGGGCTACATCAACAGCAAACAAACCATAGAGATAGAACTTGAAACTGCTTTATTGGGTCAAGTTTCAAAGTCCTAGCACAAACCGTGTTTGATTTAGAGTTTCAAATACATGTATCCGTATAAGAGAAAACAGAGTGAAACCTCAAAATGAAAACGGTTACTGCAAACGAACGGTTTAACCTAGAAGAACGAAATTTGGTGAGCCAAGTGGGATTGGTGTACCGATCATTTTCTGAAAGTATCATCAAGATTGGGTGAAAAAGTGTTTGCTGAGATTTCAGGCAACTCGTAGTTTTTTGGACGCTTGGCAACCCCTTTCCATGAAAGTGATTCTCGCCAGTCTCTGCTTAGGGCTACATGAACAGCAAACAAAGCATAGAGATAGAACTTGAAACTGCTTTATTGGGTCAAGTTTCAAAGAGCTAGCACAAACCGTGTTTGATTTAGAGTTCCAAATACATGTATCCGTATAGGAGAAAACAGAGTGAAACCTCAAACTGAAAACGGTTACTGCAAACGAACGGTTTAACCTAGAAGAAGGAAATTTGGTGAGCCAAGTGGAATTGGTGTACTGATCATTCCCTGAAAGTATCATCAAGATTGGGTGAAAAAGTGTTTGCGGAGATTTCAGGCAACGCGTAGTTTTTTGGAAGCTTGGCAACCCCTTTTCATGAAAGTGATTCTCGCTAGTCTCTGCTTAGGGCTACACCAACAGCAAAAAATCATAGAGATAGAACTTGAAACTTCTATATTGGGTCAAGTTTCAAAGAGCTAGCACAAACCGTGTTTGATTTAGAGTTCCAAATACATGTAACCGTATAGGAGATAACAGAGTGAAACCTCAAAATGAAAACAGTTACTGCAAAGGAACGGTTTAACCTAGAAGAACGAAATTTGGTGAGCCAAGTGGGATTGGTGTACGGATCATTCCCTGGAAGTATAATCAAGATTCGGTGAAAAAGTGTTTGCTGAGATTTCATGCAACTCGTAGTTTTGTGGAAGCTTGGCAACCCATTTCCATGAAAGTGATTCTCGCCAGTCTCTGCTTAGGGCTACATCAACAGCAAACAAACCATAGAGATAGAACTTGAAACTGCTTTATTGGGTCAAGTTTCAAAGAGCTAGAACAAACCGTGTTTGATTTAGAGTTCCAAATACATGTATCCATATAGGAGAAAACAGAGTGAAACCTCAAAATGAAAACGGTTACTGCAAAGGAACGGTTTAACCTAGAAGAACGAAATTTGGTGAGCCAAGTGGGATTGGTGTACTGATCATTCCCTGCAAGTATCATCAAGATTCGGTGAAAAAGTGTTTGATGAGATTTCAGGCAACTCGTACTTTTTTGGAAGCTTGGCAACCCCTTTCCATGAAAGTGATTCTCGCCAGTCTCTGCTTAGGGCTACATGAACAGCAAACAAAGCATAGAGATAGAACTTGAAACTGCTTTATTGGGTCAAGTTTCAAAGAGCTAGCACAAACCGTGTTTGATTTAGAGTTCCAAATACATGTATCCGTATAGGAGAAAACAGAGTGAAACCTCAAAATGAAAACGGTTACTGCAAACGAACGGTTTAACCTAGAAGAATGAAATTTGGTGAGCCAAGGGCTCTTGGTGTACTGATCATTCCCTGAAAGTATCATCAAGATTGGGTGAAAAAGTGGTTGCTGAGATTTCAGGCAACTCGTAGTTTTTTGGAAGCTTGGCAACCCCTTTCCATGAAAGTGATTCTCGCCAGTCTCTGCTTAGGGCTACATCAACAGCAAACAAACCATAGAGATAGAACTTGAAACTGCTTTATTGGGTCAAGTTTTAAAGAGCTAGCACAAACCGTGTTTGATTTAGAGTTCCAAATACATGTATCCGTATAGAAGAAAACAGAGTGAAACCTCAAACTGAAAACGGTTACTGCAAACGAACGGTTTAACCTAGAAGAAGGAAATTTGGTGAGCCAAGTGGGATTGGTGTACTGATCATTCCCTGAAAGTATCATCAAGATTGGGTGAAAAAGTGTTTGCGGAGATTTCAGGCAACGCGTAGTTTTTTGGAAGCTTGGCAACCCCTTTTCATGAAAGTGATTCTCGCTAGTCTCTGCTTAGGGCTACATCAACAGCAAAAAATCATAGAGATAGAACTTGAAACTTCTATATTGGGTCAAGTTTCAAGGAGCTAGCACAAACCGTGTTTGATTTAGAGTTCCAAATACATGTATCCGTATAGGAGATAACAGAGTGAAACCTCAAAATGAAAACGGTTACTGCAAACGAACGGTTTAACCTAGAAGAAGGAAATTTGGTGAGCCAAGTGCTCTTGGTGTACTGATCATTCCCTGAAAGTATCATCAAGATTGGGTGAAAAAGGGTTTGCTGAGATTTCAGGCAACTCATAGTTTTTTGGAAGCTTGGCAACCCCTTTCCATGAAAGTGATTCTCGCCAGTCTCTGTTTAGGGCTACATCAACAGCAAACAAACTATAGAGATAGAACTTGAAACTGCTTTATTGGGTAAATTTCAAAGAGCTAGCACAAACCGTGTTTGATTCAGAGTTCCAAATACATGTATCCTTATAGGAGAAAACAGAGTGAAACCTCAAAATGAAAACGTTTACTGCAAACGAACGGTTTAACCTAGGAGAACGAAATTTGGTGAGCCAAGTGGGATTGGTGTACTGATCATTCCCTGAAAGTATCATCAAGATTGGGTGAAAAAGTGTTTGCTGAGATTTCAGGCAACTCGTAGTTTTTTGGAAGCTTGGCAACCCCTTTCCATGAAAGTGATTCTCGCCAGTCTCTGCTTAGGGCTACATCAACAGCAAACAAAGCATAGAGATAGAACTTGAAACTGCTTTATTGGGTCAAGTTTCAAAGAGCTAGCACAAACCGTGTTTGATTTAGAGTTCCAAATACATGTATCCGTATAGGAGAAAACAGAGTGAAACCTCAAAATGAAAACGGTAACTGCAAACGAACGGTTCAACCTAGAAGAACGAAATTTGGTGAGCCAAGTGGGATTGGTGTACTGATCATTCCCTGAAAGTATCATCAAGATTGGGTGAAAAAGTGTTTGCTGAGATTTCAGGCAACTCGTAGTTTTTTGGAAGCTTGCAACCCCTTTCCATGAAAGTGATTCTCGCCAGTCTCTGCTTAGGGCTATATCAACAGTAAACAAACCATAGAGATAGAACTTGAACCTGCTTTATTGGGTCAAGTTTCAAAGAGCTAGCACAAACCGTGTTTGATTGAGAGTTCCAAATACATGTATCCGTATAGGAGAAAACAGAGTGAAACCTCAAAATGAAAACGGTTACTGCAAACGAACGGTTTAACCTAGAAGAACGAAATTTGGTGAGCCAAGTGGGACTGGTGTACTGATCATTCCCTGAAAGTATCATCAAGATTGGGTGAAAAAGTTTTTGCTGAGATTTCAGGAAACTCGTAGTTTTTTGGAAGCTTGGCAACCCCTTTCCATGAATGTGATTCTCGCCAGTCTCTCTTAGGGCTACATCAACAGCAAACAAACCACTGATATAGAACTTGAAATTGCTTTATTAGGTCAAGTTTCAAAGAGGTAGCACAAACCGTGTTTGATTTAGAGTTCCAAATACATGTATCCGTCTAGGAGAAAACAGAGTGAAACCTCAAAATGAAAACGGTTACTGCAAACGAACGGTTTTACCTAGAAAAAAGAAATTTGGTGAGCCAAGTGGGAGTGGTGTAGTGATCATTCCCTGAAAGTATCATCAAGATTGGGTGAAAAAGTGTTTTCTGAGATTTCAGGCAACTCGTAGTTTTTTGGAAGCTTGGCAACCCCTTTCCATGAAAGTGATTCTCGCCAGTCTCTGCTTAGGGCTACAACAACAGAAAACAAACCATAGAGATAGAACTTGAAACTGCTTTTTTGGGTCAAGTTTAAAAGAGCTAGCACAGACCGTGATTGATTTAGAGTTCCAAATACATGTATCCGTATAGGAGAAAACAGAGTGAAACCTCAAAATGAAAACGGTTACTGCAAACGAACTGTTTAACCTAGAAGATCGAAATTTGGTTAATCAAGTGGGATTCATGTACTGATCATTCCCTGAAGTACCATTAAGATTGGGTGAAAAAGTGGTTGCTGAGATTTCAGGCAACTCGTAGTTTTTGGAAGCTTGGCAACCCCTTTCCATGAAAGTGATTCTCGCCAGTCTCTGCTTAGGGCTACATCAACAGCAAACAAACCATAGAGCTAGAACATGAAACTCTTTAATTGGGTCAAGTTTCAAAGAGCTAGCACAAACCGTGTTTGATTTAGAGTTCCAAATCCATGTATCTATATAGGAACAAACAGAGTGAAACCTCAAAATGAAAACGGTTACTGCAAACGAACGGTTTAACCTAGAAGAACGAAATTTGGTGAGCCAAGTGGGATTGGTGTACATATCATTCCCTGAAAGTATCATCAAGATTGGGTGAAAAAGTGCTTGCTGAGATTTCAGGCAACTCGTAGTTTTTTGGAAGCTTGGCAACCCCTTTCCATGAAAGTGATTCTCGCCAGTCTCTGCTTAGGGCTCCATCAACAGCAAACAAACCATAGAGATAGAACTTGAAACTGCTTTATTGGGTCAAGTTTCAAAGAGCTAGCACAAACCGTGATTGATTTAGAGTTCCAAATACATGTATCCGTATAGGAGAAAACAGAGTGAAACCTCAAAATGAAAACGGTTACTGCAAACGAACGGTTTAACCTACAAGAACGAAATTTGGTGAGCCAAGTGGGATTGGTGTACTGATCATTCCCTGAAAGTATCATCAAGATTGAGTGAAAAAGTGCTTGCTGAGATTTCAGACAACTCGTAGTTTTTTGGAAGCTTGGCAACCCCTTTCCATGAAAGTGATTCTCGCCAGTCTCTGCTTAGGGCTACATCAACAGCAAACAAACCATAGAGATAGAACTTGATACTGCTTTATTAGGTCACGTTTCAAAGAGCTAGCAAAAACCGTGTTTGATTTAGAGTTCCAAATACATGTATCCGTATAGGAGAAAACAGAGTGAAACCTCAAAATGAAAACGGTTACTGCAAACGAACGGTTCAACCTAGAAGAAAGAAATTTGGTGAGCCACGTGGGATTGGTGTACTGATCATTCCCTGAAAGTATCATCAAGATTGCGTGAAGAAGTGTTTGCTGGGATTTCAGGGAACTCATAGTTTTTTGGAAGCTTGGCAACCCTTTCCATGAAAGTGATTCTCGACAGTCTCTGCTTAGGGCTACCTCAACAGCAAACATACCATAGAGACAGAACTTGAAACTGCTTTATTGGGTCAAGTTTCAAAGTGCTAGCACAAACCGTGTTTGATTTAGAGTTCCAAATACATGTATCCGTATAGGAGAAAACAGAGTGAAACCTCAAAATGAAAACGGTTACTGCAAACGAACGGTTTAACCAAGAAGAACGAAATTTGGTGAGCCAAGTGGGATTGGTGTACTGATCATTCCCTGAAAGTATCACCAAGATTGGGTAAAAAAGTGTTTGCTGAGATTTCAGGAAACTCGTAGTTTTTTGGAAGCTTGGCAACCCCTTTCCATGAAAGTGATTCTCGCCAGTCTCTGCTTAGGGCTACATCAACAGCAAACAAACCATAGAGACAGAACTTGAAACTGCTTTATTGGGTCAAGTTTCAAAGAGCTAGCACAAACCGTGTTTGATTTAGAGTTCCAAATACATGTATCCGTATAGGAGAAAACAGAGTGAAACCTCAAAATGAAAACGGTTACTGCAAACGAACGGTTCAACCTAGAAGAACGAAATTTGGTGAGCCAAGTGAGATTGGTGTACTGATCATTCCCTGAAAGTATCATCAAGAATGGGTGAAAAAGTGTTTGCTAAGATTTCAGGAAACTCGTAGTTTTTTGGAAGCTTGGTAACCCCTTTCCATGAAAGTGATTTTCGCCAGTCTCTGCTTAGGGATACATCAACAGCAAACAAACCATAGAGATAGAACTTGAAACGACTTTATTGGGTCAAGTTTCAAAGAGCTAGCACAAACCGTGATTGATTTAGAGTTCCAAATACGTGTATCCGTATAGTAGAAAACAGAGTGAAACCTCAAAATGAAAACGGTTACTGCAAACAAACGGATTAACCTAGGAGAACAAAATTTGGTGAGCCAAGTGAGATTCATGTACTGATCATTCCCTGAAAGTATCATCAGGATTGGGTGAAGAAGTGGTTGCTGAGATTTCAGGCAACTCGTAGTTTTTTGGAAGCTTGGCAACCCCTTTCCATGAAAGTGATTCTCGCCAGTCTCTGCTTAGGGCTACATCAACAGCAAACAAACCATAGAGCAAGAACTTGAAACTGTTTTATTGGGTCAAGTTTCAAAGAGCTAGCACAAACTGTGCTTGATTTAGAGTTCCAAATCCATGTATCTATATCGGAACAAACAGAGTGAAACCTCAAAATGAAAACGGTTACTGCAAACGAACGGTTTAACCTAGAAGAACAAAATTTGGTGAGCCAAGTGGGATTGGAGTACTGATCATTCCCTGAAAGTATCATCAAGATTGGTTGAAAAAGTGCTTGCTGAGATTTCAGGCAACTCGTAGTTTTTTGGAAGCTTGACAACCGTTTTCATGGAAGTGATTCTAGCCAGTCTCTGCTTAGGGCTACATCAACAGCAAACAAACCATAGAGATAGAACTTGAAACTGCTTTATTGGGTCAAGTTTCAAAGAGCTAGCACAAACCGTGTTTGATTTAGAGTTCCAAATACATGTATCCGTATAGGAGAAAACAGAGTGAAACCTCAAAATGAAAACGGTTACTGCAAACGAACGGTTTAACCTAGAAGAAAGAAATTTGGTGAGCCAAGTGGGATTGGTGTACTGATCATTTTTTGAAAGTATCATCAAGATTGGGTGAAAAAGTGTTTGCTGAGATTTCAGGAAACTCGTAGTTTTTTGGAAGCTTGGCAACCCCTTTCCATGAAAGTGATTCTCGCCAGTCTCTGCTTAGGGCTACATCAACAGCAAACAAACTTTAGAGATAGAACTTGAAACTGCTTTATTGGGTCAAGTTTCAAAGAGCTAGCACACACTGTATTTGATTTAGAGTTCCAAATACATGTATCCGTATAGGAGAAAACAGAGTGAAACCTCAAAATGAAAACGGTTACTGCAAACGAACGGTTTAACCTAGAAGAACGAAGTTTGGTGAGCCAATTGGGATTGGTGTACTGATCATTCCCTGAAAGTATCATCAAGATTGGGTGAAAAAGTGTTTGCTGAGATTTCAGGCAACTCGTAGTTTTTGGAAGCTTGGCAACCCCTTTCCATGAAAGTGATTCTCGCCAGTCTCTGCTTAGGGCTACATCAACAGCAAACAAACCATAGAGATAGAACTTGAAACTGCTTTATTGGGTCAAGTTTCAAAGAGCTAGCACAAACCGTAATTGATTTAGAGTTCCAAATACATGTATCCGTATAAGAGAAAACAGAGTGAAACCACAGAATGAAAACGGTTACTGCAAACAAACGGTTTAACCTAGAAGAACGAAATTTGGTAAGCCAAGTGGGATTCCTGTACTGATCATTCCCTGAAAGTATCATCAAGATTGGGTGAAAAAGTGTTTGCCGAGATTTCAGGCAACTCGTAGTTTTTTGGAAGCTTGCAAACCCCTTTCCATGAAAGTGATTCTCGCCAGTCTCTGCTTAGGGCTACATCAACAGCAAACAAACCGTAGAGATAGAACTTGAAACTGCTTTATTGGGTCAAGTTTCAAAGTCCTAGCACAAACCGTGTTTGATTTAGAGTTCCAAATACATGTATCCGTATAAGAGAAAACAGAGTGAAACCTCAAAATGAAAACGGTTACTGCAAACGAACGGTTTAACCTAGAAGAACAAAATTTGGTGAGCCAAGTGGGATTGGAGTACTGATCATTCCCTGAAAGTATCATCAAGATTGGTTGAAAAAGTGCTTGCTGAGATTTCAGGCAACTCGTAGTTTTTTGGAAGCTTGACAACCGTTTTCATGGAAGTGATTCTAGCCAGTCTCTGCTTAGGGCTACATCAACAGCAAACAAACCATAGAGCAAGAACTTGAAACTGCTTTATTGGGTCAAGTTTCAAAGAGCTAGCACAAACCGTGTTTTATTTAGAGTTCCAAATACATGTATCCGTATAGGAGAAAACAGAGTGAAACCTCAAAATGAAAACGGTTACTGCAAACGAACGGTTTAACCTAGAAGAAAGAAATTTGGTGAGCCAAGTGGGATTGGTGTACTGATCATTTTTTGAAAGTATCATCAAGATTGGGTGAAAAAGTGTTTGCTGAGATTTCAGGCAACTCGTAGTTTTTTGGAAGCTTGGCAACCCCTTTCCATGAAAGTGATTCTCGCCAGTCTCTGCTTAGGGCTACATCAACAGCAAACAAACTTTAGAGATAGAACTTGAAACTGCTTTATTGGGTCAAGTTTCAAAGAGCTAGCACACACTGTATTTGATTTAGAGTTCCAAATACATGTATCCGTATAGGAGAAAACAGAGTGAAACCTCAAAATGAAAACGGTTACTGCAAACGAACGGTTTAACCTAGAAGAACGAAATTTGGTGAGCCAATTGGGATTGGTGTACTGATCATTCCCTGAAAGTATCATCAAGATTGGGTGAAAAAGTGTTTGCTGAGATTTCAGGCAACTCGTAGTTTTTGGAAGCTTGGCAACCCCTTTCAATGAAAGTGATTCTCGCCAGTCTCTGCTTAGGGCTACATCAACAGCAAACAAACCATAGAGATAGAACTTGAAACTGCTTTATTGGGTCAAGTTTCAAAGAGCTAGCACAAACCATGATTGATTTAGAGTTCCAAATTCATGTATCCGTATAAGAGAAAACAGAGTGAAACCACAAAATGAAAACGGTTACTGCAAACAAACGGTTTAACCTAGAAGAACGAAATTTGGTAAGCCAAGTGGGATTCCTCTACTGATCATTCCCTGAAAGCATCATCAAGATTGGGTGAAAAAGTGTTTGCCGAGATTTCAGGCAACTCGTAGTTTTTTGGAAGCTTGCAAACCCATTTCCATGAAAGTGATTCTCGCCAGTCTCTGCTTAGGGCTACATCAACAGCAAACAAACCATAGAGATAGAACTTGAAACTGCTTTATTGGGTCAAGTTTCAAAGTCCTAGCACAAACCGTGTTTGATTTAGAGTTCCAAATACATGTATCCGTATAAGAGAAAACAGAGTGAAACCTCAAAATGAAAACGGTTACTGCAAACGAACGGTTTAACCTAGAAGAACAAAATTTGGTGAGCAAGTGGGATTGGAGTACTGATCATTCCCTGAAAGTATCATCAAGATTGGTTGAAAAAGTGCTTGCTGAGATTTCAGGCAACTCGTAGTTTTTTGGAAGCTTGACAACCGTTTTCATGGAAGTGATTCTAGCCAGTCTCTGCTTAGGGCTACATCAACAGCAAACAAACCATAGAGATAGAACTTGAAACTGCTTTATTGGGTAAAGTTTCAAAGAGCTAGCACAAACCGTGTTTGATTTAGAGTTCCAAATACATGTATCCGTATAGGAGAAAACAGAGTGAAACCTCAAAATGAAAACGGTTACTGCAAACGAACGGTTTAACCTAGAAGAACGAAATTTGGTGAGCCAAGTGGGATTGGTGTACTGATCATTCCCTGAAAGTATCATCAAGATTGGGTGAAAAAGTGTTTGCTGAGATTTCAGGCAACTCGTAGTTTTTTGGAAGCTTGGCTACCCCTTTCCATGAAAGTGATTCTCGCCAGTCTCTGCTTAGGGCTACATCAACAGCAAACAAACCATAGAGATAGAACTTGAAACTGCTCTATTGGGTCAAGTTTCAAAGAGCTAGCACAAACCGTGTTTGATTTAGAATTCCAAATACATGTATCCGTATAGGAGAAAACAGAGTGAAACCTCAAAATGAAAACGGTAACTGCAAACGAACGGTTCAACCTAGAAGAACGAAATTTGGTGAGCCAAGTGGGATTGGTGTACTGATCATTCCCTGAAAGTATCATCAAGATTGGGTGAAAAAGTGTTTGCTGAGATTTCAGGCAACTCGTAGTTTTTGGAAGCTTGCAACCCCTTTCCATGAAAGTGATTCTCGCAAGTCTCTGCGTAGGGCTATATCAACAGTAAACAAACCATAGAGATAGAACTTGAAACTTCTTTATTGGGTCAAGTTTCAAAGAGCTAGCACAAACCGTGTTTGATTTAGAGTTCCAAATCTATGTATCCGTATAGGAGAAAACAGAGTGAAACCTCAAAATGAAAACGGTTACTGCAAACGAACGGTTTAACCTAGAAGAACGAAATTTGGTGAGCCAAGTGGGACTGGTGTACTGATCATTCCCTGAAAGTATCATCAAGATTGGGTGAAAAAGTTTTTGCTGAGATTTCAGGCAACTCGTAGTTTTTTGGAAGCTTGGCAACCCCTTTCCATGAAAGTGATTCTCGCCAGTCTCTGCTTAGGGCTACATCAACAGCAAACAAACCATAGAGACAGAACTTGAAACTGCTTTATTGGGTAAAGTTTCAAAGAGCTATCACAAACCGTGTTTGATTTAGAGTTCCAAATACATGTATCCATATAGAAGAAAACAGAGTGAAACCTCAAAATGAAAACGGTTACTGCAAACGAACGGTTCAACCTAGAAGAACGAAATTTGGTGAGCCACGTGGGATTGATGTACTGATCATTTTTTGAAAGTATCATCAAGATTGGGTGAAAAAGTGTTTGCTGAGATTTCAGGCAACTCATAGTTGTTTGGAAGCTTGGCAACCCCTTTCCATGAATGTGATTCTCGCCAGTCTCTGCTTAGGGCTACATCAACAGCAAACAAACCACTGATATAGAACTTGAAATTGCTTTATTAGGTCAAGTTTCAAAGAGGTAGCACAAACCGTGTTTGATTTAGAGTTCCAAATACATGTATCCGTCTAGCAGAAAACAGAGTGAAACCTCAAAATGAAAACGGTTACTGCAAACGAACGGTTTTACCTAGAAGAAAGAAATTTGGTGAGCCAAGTGGGATTGGTGTAGTGATCATTCCCTGAAAGTATCATCAAGATTGGGTGAAAAAGTGTTTGCTGAGATTTCAGGAAACTCGTAGTTTTTTGGAAGCGTGGCAACCCCTTTCCATGAAAGTGATTCTCGCCAGTCTCTGCTTAGGGCTACAACAACAGCAAACAAACCATAGAGATAGAACTTGAAACTGCTTTATTGGGTCAAGTTTCAAAGAGCTAGCACAGACCGTGATTGATTTAGAGTTCCAAATACATGTATCCGTATAGGAGAAAACAGAGTGAAACCTCAAAATGAAAACGGTTACTGCAAACGAACTGTTTAACCTAGAAGAACGAAATTTGGTTAATCAAGTGGGATTCATGTACTGATCATTCCCTGAAAGTACCATTAAGATTGGGTGAAAAAGTGGTTGCTGAGATTTCAGGCAACTCGTAGTTTTTGGAAGCTTGGCAACCCCTTTCCATGAAAGTGATTCTCGCCAGTCTCTGCTTAGGACTACATCAACAGCAAACAAACCATAGAGCTAGAACATGAAACTCTTTTATTGGGTCAAGTTTCAAAGAGCTAGCACAAACCGTGTTTGATTTAGAGTTCCAAATCCATGTATCTATATAGGAACAAACAGAGTGAAACCTCAAAATGAAAACGGTTACTGCAAACGAACGGTTTAACTTAGAAGAACGAAATTTGGTGAGCCAAGTGGGATTGGTGTACTGATCATTCCCGGAAAGTATCATCAAGATTGGGTGAAAAAGTGTTTGCTGAGATTTCAGGAAACTCGTAGTTTTTGGAAGCTTGGCTACCCCTTTCCATGAAAGTGATTCTCGCCAGTCTCTGCTTAGGGCTACATCAACAGCAAACAAACCATAGAGATAGAACTTGAAACTGCTCTATTGGGTCAAGTTTCAAAGAGCTAGCACAAACCGTGTTTGATTTAGAATTCCAATACATGTATCCGTATAGGAGAAAACAGAGTGAAACCTCAAAATGAAAACGGTAACTGCAAACGAACGGTTCAACCTAGAAGAACGAAATTTGGTGAGCCAAGTGGGATTGGTGTACTGATCATTCCCTGAAAGTATCATCAAGATTGGGTGAAAAAGTGTTTGCTGAGATTTCAGGCAACTCGTAGTTTTTTGGAAGCTTGCAACCCCTTTCCATGAAAGTGATTCTCGCAAGTCTCTGCGTAGGGCTATATCAACAGTAAACAAACCATAGAGATAGAACTTGAAACTTCTTTATTGGGTCAAGTTTCAAAGAGCTAGCACAAACCGTGTTTGATTTAGAGTTCCAAATCTATGTATCCGTATAGGAGAAAACAGAGTGAAACCTCAAAATGAAAACGGTTACTGCAAACGAACGGTTTAACCTAGAAGAACGAAATTTGGTGAGCCAAGTGGGACTGGTGTACTGATCATTCCCTGAAAGTATCATCAAGATTGGGTGAAAAAGTTTTTGCTGAGATTTCAGGCAACTCGTAGTTTTTTGGAAGCTTGGCAACCCCTTTCCATGAAAGTGATTCTCGCCAGTCTCTGCTTAGGGCTACATCAACAGCAAACAAACCATAGAGACAGAACTTGAAACTGCTTTATTGGGTAAAGTTTCAAAGAGCTATCACAAACCGTGTTTGATTTAGAGTTCCAAATACATGTATCCATATAGAAGAAAACAGAGTGAAACCTCAAAATGAAAACGGTTACTGCAAACGAACGGTTCAACCTAGAAGAACGAAATTTGGTGAGCCACGTGGGATTGATGTACTGATCATTTTTTGAAAGTATCATCAAGATTGGGTGAAAAAGTGTTTGCTGAGATTTCAGGCAACTCATAGTTGTTTGGAAGCTTGGCAACCCCTTTCCATGAATGTGATTCTCGCCAGTCTCTGCTTAGGGCTACATCAACAGCAAACAAACCACTGATATAGAACTTGAAATTGCTTTATTAGGTCAAGTTTCAAAGAGGTAGCACAAACCGTGTTTGATTTAGAGTTCCAAATACATGTATCCGTCTAGCAGAAAACAGAGTGAAACCTCAAAATGAAAACGGTTACTGCAAACGAACGGTTTTACCTAGAAGAAAGAAATTTGGTGAGCCAAGTGGGATTGGTGTAGTGATCATTCCCTGAAAGTATCATCAAGATTGGGTGAAAAAGTGTTTGCTGAGATTTCAGGAAACTCGTAGTTTTTTGGAAGCGTGGCAACCCCTTTCCATGAAAGTGATTCTCGCCAGTCTCTGCTTAGGGCTACAACAACAGCAAACAAACCATAGAGATAGAACTTGAAACTGCTTTATTGGGTCAAGTTTCAAAGAGCTAGCACAGACCGTGATTGATTTAGAGTTCCAAATACATGTATCCGTATAGGAGAAAACAGAGTGAAACCTCAAAATGAAAACGGTTACTGCAAACGAACTGTTTAACCTAGAAGAACGAAATTTGGTTAATCAAGTGGGATTCATGTACTGATCATTCCCTGAAAGTACCATTAAGATTGGGTGAAAAAGTGGTTGCTGAGATTTCAGGCAACTCGTAGTTTTTGGAAGCTTGGCAACCCCTTTCCATGAAAGTGATTCTCGCCAGTCTCTGCTTAGGACTACATCAACAGCAAACAAACCATAGAGCTAGAACATGAAACTCTTTTATTGGGTCAAGTTTCAAAGAGCTAGCACAAACCGTGTTTGATTTAGAGTTCCAAATCCATGTATCTATATAGGAACAAACAGAGTGAAACCTCAAAATGAAAACGGTTACTGCAAACGAACGGTTTAACTTAGAAGAACGAAATTTGGTGAGCCAAGTGGGATTGGTGTACTGATCATTCCCGGAAAGTATCATCAAGATTGGGTGAAAAAGTGTTTGCTGAGATTTCAGGAAACTCGTAGTTTTTTGAAAGCTTGGCAACCCCTTTCCATGAAAGTGATTCTCGCCGTCTCTGCTTAGGGCTCCATCAACAGCAAACAAACCATAGAGACAGAACTTGAAACTGCTTTATTGGGTCAAGTTTCAAAGAGCTAGCACAAACCGTGTTTGATTTAGAGTTCCAAATACATGTAACCGTATAGGAGAAAACAGAGTGAAACCTCAAAATGAAAACGGTTACTGCAAACGAACGGTTCAACCTAGAAGAACGAAATTCGGTGAGCCAAGTGAGATTGGTGTACTGATCATTCTCTGAAAGTATCATCAAGATAGGGTGAAAAAGTGTTTGCTGAGATTTCAGGCAACTCGTAGTTTTTTGGAAGCTTGACAACCCCTTTACATGAAAGTGATTCTCGCCAGTCTCTGCTTAGGGCTACATCAACAGCAAACAAACCATAGAGACAGAACTTGAACCTGCTTTATTGGGTCAAGTTTCAAAGAGCTAGCACAAACCGTGTTTGATTTAGAGTTCCAAATACATGTATCCATATAGGAGAAAACAGAGTGAAACCTCAAAATGAAAACGGTTACTGCAAACGAACGCTTCAACCTAGAAGAACGAAATTTGGTGAGCCACGTGGGACTGGTTTACTGATCATTCCCTGAAAGTATCATCAAGATTGTGTGAAAAAGTGTTTGCTGAGATTTCAGGCAACTCGTAGTTTTTTGGAAGCTTGGCAACCCCTTTGCATGAAAGTGATTCTCGCCAGTCTCTGCTTAGGGCTACATCCACAGCAAACAAACCATAGCGATAGAACTTGAAACTGCTTTATTGGGTCAAGTGTCAAAGAGCTAGCACAAACCGTGTTTGATTTAGAGTTCCAAATACATGTATCCGTATAGGAGAAAACAGAGTGAAACCTCAAAATTAGAACGGTTACTGCAAACGAACGGTTTAACCTAGAAGAACGAAATTTGGTGAGCCAAGTGGGATTGGTGTACTGATCATTCCCTGAAAGTATCATGACGATTGGGTGAAAAAGTGTTTGCTGAGATTTCAGGCAACTCGTAGTTTTTTGGAAGCTTGGCAACCCCTTTCAATGAAAGTGATTCTTGCCAGTCTCTGCTTAGGGCTACCTCAACAGCAAACAAACCATAGAGACAGAACTTGAAACTGCTTTATTGGGTCAAGTTTCAAAGAGCTAGCACAAACCGTGTTTGATTTAGAGTTCCAAATACATGTATCCGTATAGGAGAAAACAGAGTGAAAACTCAAAATGAAAAAGGTTACTGCAAACGAACGGTTTAACCTAGAAGAACGAAATTTGGTGAGCCAAGTGGGATGGGTGTACTGATCATTCCCTGAAAGTATCATCAAGATTGGATGAAAAAGTGTTTGCTGAGATCTCAGGCAACTCATAGTTTTTGGAAGCTTGGCAACCCCTTTCCATGAAAGTGATTTTCGCCAGTCTCGTCTTAGGGATACATCCACAGCAAACAAACCATAGAGATAGAACTTGAAACTGCTTCATTGTGTCAAGTTAAAAAGAGCTAGAACAAACCGTGTTTGATTTAGAGTTCCAAATACATGTATCCGTATAGGAGAAAACAGTGTGAAACCTCAAAATGAAAACGGTTACTGCAAACGAACGGTTTAACCTAGAAGAACGAAATTTGGCGAGCCAAGTGGGATTGGTGTACTGATCATTCCCTGAAAGTATCATCAAGATTGGGTGAAAAAGTGTTTGCTGAGATTTCAGGAAACTCGTAGTTTTTTGGAAGCGTGGCAACCCCTTTCCATGAAAGTGATTCTCGCCAGTCTCTGCTTAGGGCTACAACAACAGCAAACAAACCATAGAGATAGAACTTGAAACTGCTTTATTGGGTCAAGTTTCAAAGAGCTAGCACAGACCGTGATTGATTTAGAGTTCCAAATACATGTATCCGTATAGGAGAAAACAGAGTGAACCTCAAAATGAAAACGGTTACTGCAAACGAACTGTTTAACCTAGAAGAACGAAATTTGGTTAATCAAGTGGGATTCATGTACTGATAATTCCCTGAAAGTACCATTAAGATTGGGTTAAAAAAGTGGTTGCTGAGATTTCAGGCAACTCGTAGTTTTTGGAAGCTTGGCAACCCCTTTCCATGAAAGTGATTCTCGCCAGTCTCTGCTTAGGGCTACATCAACAGCAAACAAACCATAGAGCTAGAATATGAAACTCTTTTATTGGGTCAAGTTTCAAAGAGCTAGCTCAAACCGTGTTTGATTTAGAGTTCCAAATCCATGTATCTATATAGGAACAAACAGAGTGAAACCTCAAAATGAAAACGGTTACTGCAAACGAACGGTTTAACTTAGAAGAACGAAATTTGGTGAGCCAAGTGAGATTGGAGTACTGATCATTCCCTGAAAGTATCATCAAGATTGGTTGAAAAGTGCTTGCTGAGATTTCAGGCAACTCGTAGTTTTTTGGAAGCTTGACAACCCTTTTCATGGAAGTGATTCTAGCCAGTCTCTGCTTAGGGCTACATCAACAGCAAACAAACCATAGAGATAGAACTTGAAACTGCTTTATTGGGTCAAGTTTCAAAGAGCTAGCACAAACCGTGTTTGATTTAGAGTTCCAAATACATGTATCCGTATAGGAGAAAACAGAGTGAAACCTCAAAATGAAAACGGTTACTGCAAACGAACGGTTTAACCTAGAAGAACGAAATTTGGTGAGCCAAGTGGGATTGGTGTACTGATCATTCCCTGAAAGTATCATCAAGATTGAGTGAAAAAGTGCTTGCTGAGATTTCAGACAACTCGTAGTTTTTTGGAAGCTTGGCAACCCCTTTCCATGAAAGTGATTCTCGCCAGTCTCTGCTTAGGGCTACATCAACAGCAAACAAACCATAGAGATAGAACATGATACTGCTTTATTAGGTCACGTTTCAAACAGCTAGCAAAAACCGTGTTTGATTTAGAGTTCCAAATACATGTATCCGTATAGGAGAAAACAGAGTGAAACCTCAAAATGAAAACGGTTACTGCAAACGAACGGTTCAACCTAGAAGAACGAAATTTGGTGAGCCACGTGGGATTGGTGTACTGATCATTCCCTGAAAGTATCATCAAGATTGCGTGAAGAAGTGTTTGCTGGGATTTCAGGCAACTCATAGTTTTTTGGAAGCTTGGCAACCCCTTTCCATGAAAGTGATTCTCGACAGTCTCTATTAGGGCTACATCAACAGCAAACATACCATAGAGACAGAACTTGAAACTGCTTTATTGGGTCAAGTTTCAAAGAGCTAGTACAAACCGTGTTTGATTTAGAGTTCCAAATACATGTATCCGTATAGGAGAAAACAGAGTGAAACCTCAAAATGAAAACGGTTACTGCAAACGAACGGTTTAACCAAGAAGAACGAAATTTGGTGAGCCAAGTGGGATTGGTGTACTGATCATTCCCTGAAAGTATCACCAAGATTGGGTGAAAAAGTGTTTGCTGAGATTTCAGGAAACTCGTAGTTTTTTGGAAGCTTGGCAACCCCTTTCCATGAAAGTGATTCTCGCCAGTCTCTGCTTAGGGCTACATCAACAGCAAACAATCCGTAGAGCAAGAACTTGAAACTGTTTTATTGGGTCAAGTTTCAAAGAGCTAGCACAAACCGTGTTTGATTTAGAGTTCCAAATCCATATATCTATATAGGAACAAACAGAGTGAAACCTCAAAATGAAAACGGTTACTGCAAACGAACGGTTTCACCTAGAAGAATGAAATTTGATTAATCAAGTGGGATTTGTGTACTGATCATTCCCTGAAAGTATCATCAATATTGGGTGAGAAGGTGTTTGCTGAGATTTCAGGCAACTCGTAGTTTTTTGGACGCTTGGCAATCCCTTTCCATGAAAGTGATTCTCGCCAGTCTCTGCTTAGGGCTACATCAACAGCAAACAAACCGTAGAAACAGAACTTGAAACTGCTTCATTGGGTCAAGTTTCAAAGAGCTAGCACAAACCGTGTTTGATTTAGAGTTCCAAATACATGTATCCGTATAGGAGAAAACAGAGTGAAACCTCAAAATGAAAACGGTTACTGCAAACGAACGGTTGAACCTAGAAGAACGAAATTTGGTGAGCCAAGTGGGATTGGTGTACTGATCATTCCCTGAAAGTATCATCAAGTTTGAGTGAAAAAGTGTTTGCTGAGATTTCAGGCAACTCGTAGTTTTTTGGAAGCTTGGCAACCCCTTTCCATGAAAGTGATTCTCGCCAGTCTCTGCTTAGGGCTACATCAACAGCAAACAAACCATAAAGATAGAACTTGAAACTGCTTTATTGGGTTAAGTTTCAAAGAGCTAGCACAAACCGTGTTTGATTTAGAGTTCCAAATACATGTATCCGTATAGGAGAAAACAGAGTGAAACCTCAAAATGAAAACGGTTACTGCAAACGAACGGTTTAACCTAGAAGAATGAAATTTGGTGCACCAAGTGGGATTGGTGTACTGATCATTCCCTGAAATTATCATCAATATTGGGTGAGAAGGTGTTTGCTGAGATTTCAGGCAACTCGTAGTTTTTTGGACGCTTTGCAACCCCTTTCCATGAAAGTGATTCTCGCCAGTCTCTGCTTAGGGCTACATCAACAGCAAACAAACCGTAGAAACAGAACTTGAAACTGCTTCATTGGGTCAAGTTTCAAAGAGCTAGCACAAACCGTGTTTGATTGAGAGTTCCAAATACATGTATCCGTATAGGAGAAAACAGAGTGAAAACTCAAAATGGAAACGTTTACTGCAAACGAACGGTTCAACCTAGAAGAACGAAATTTGGTGAGCCACGTGGGATCGGTGTACTGATCATTCCCTGAAAGTATCATCAAGATTGGGTGAAAAAGTGTTTGCTGAGATTTCAGGCAACTCGTAGTTTTTTGGAAGCTTGGCAACCCCTTTCCATGAAAGTGATTCTCACCAGTCTCTGCTTAGGGCTACATCAACAGCAAACAAACCATAGAGATAGAACTTGAAACTGCTTTATTGGGTCAAGTTTCAAAGAACTGGCACAAACCATGTTTGATTTAGAGTTCGAAATACATGTATCCCTATAGGAGAAAACAGAGTGAAACCTCAAAATGAAAACGTTTAATGCAAACGAAAGGTTTAACCTAGAAAGACGAAATTTGGTAAGCCAAGTGGGATTGGTGTACTGATCATTCCCTGAATGTATCATCAAGATTGGGTGAAAAAGTGTTTGCTGAGATTTCAGGAAACCTTTAGATTTTTTGGAAGCTTGGCAACCCCTTTCCATGAAAGTGATTCTCGCCAGTCTTTGCTTAGGACTACATCAACAGGAAACAAACCATAGAGATAGAACTTGAAACTGCTTTATTGGGTCAAGTTTCAAAGCACTAGCACAAACCGTGTTTGATTTAGAGTTCCAAATACATGTATCCATATAGGAGAAAACAGAGTGAAACCTCAAAATGAAAACGGTTACTGCAAACGAACGGTTAAACCTAGAAGAATGAAATTTGGTGAGACAAGTGGGATTGGTGTACTGATCATTCCCTGAAAGTATCATCAAGATTGGGTGAAAAAGTGTTTGCTGAGATTTCAGGCAACTCGTAGTTTTTTGGAACCTTGGCAACCCCTTTCCATGAAAGTGATTCTCGCCAGTCTCTGCTTAAGGCTACATTAACAGCAAACATACCATAGAGATAGAACTTTAAACTGCTTTATTGGGTCAAGTTTCAAAGAGCTAGCAGAAACCGTGTTTGATTTAGAGTTCCAAATACATGTATCCATATAGGAGAAAACAGAGTGAAACCTCAAAATGAAAACGGTTACTCCAAACGAACAGTTTAAACTAGAAGAACGAAATTTGGTGAGCCAAGTGGGATTGGTGTTCTGATCATTCCCTGAAAGTATCATCAAGATTGGGTGAAAAAGCGTTTTCTGAGATTTCAGGCAACTCGTAATTTTTTGGAAGCTTGGCAACCCCTTTCCATGAAAGTGATTCTCGCCAGTCTCTGCTTAGGGCTACATCAACAGCAAACAAACCACTGAGAGAGAACTTGAATCTTCTTTATTGGGTCAAGTTTCAAAGAGCTAGCACAAACCGTGTTTGATTTAGAGTTCCAAATACATGTATCCGTATAGGAGAAAACAGAGTGAAACCTCAAAATGAAAACGGTTACTGCAAACGAACGGTTTAACCTAGAAGAACGAAATTTGGTGAGCCAAGTGGGATTGGTGTACTGATCATTCCCTGAAAGTATCATCAAGATTGGGTGAAAAAGTGTTTGCTGAGATTTCAGGCAACTCGTAGTTTTTTGGGAGCTTGGCAACCCCTTTCCATGAAAGTGATTCTCGCCAGTCTCTGCTTGGGGCTACATCCACAGCAAACAAACCATAGAGATAGGACTTAAAACTGCTTTATTGGGTCATGTTTCAAAGAGCTAGCAGAAACCGTGTTTGATTTAGAGTTCCAAATACCTATATCCGTATAGGAGAAAACAGAGTGAAACCTCAAAATTAAAACGGTTACTGCAAACGAACGGTTTAACCTAGAAGAACGAAATTTGGTGAGCCAAGTGGGATTGGTGTACTGATCATTCCATGAAAGTATCATCAAGATTGGGTGAAAAAGTGTTTTCTGAGATTTCAGGCAACTCGTAGTTTTTTGGAAGCTTGGCAACCCTTTTCCATGAAAGTGATTCTCGCCAGTCTCTGCTTAGGGCTACATCAACAGCAAACAAACCACTGAGATAGAATTTGAACCTGCTTTATTGGGTCAAGTTTCAAAGAGCTAGCACAAACCGTGTTTGATTTAGAGTTCCAAATACATGTGTCCGTATAGGAGAAAACAGAGTGAAACCTCAAAATGAAAACGGGTACTGCAAACTAACGGTTTAACCTAGAAGAACGAAATTTGGTGAGCCAAGTGGGATTGGTGTACTGATCATTCCATGAAAGTATCATCAAGATTGGGTGAAAAAGTGTTTTCTGAGATTTCAGGCAACTCGTAGTTTTTTGGAAGCTTGGCAACCCCTTTCCATTAAAGTGATTCTCGCCAGTCTCTGCTTAGGACTACATCAATAGCAAACAAACCATAGAGATAGAACTTGAAACTGCTTTATTGGGTCAAGTTTAAAAGAGCTAGCACAAACCATGTTTGAATTAGAGTTCCAAAATCATGTATCTGTATAGGAGAAAACAGAGTGAAACCTCAAAATGAAAACGGTTACTGCAAACGAACGGTTTAACCTAGAAGAACGAAATTTGGTGAGCCAAGTGGGATTGGTGTACTGATCATTCCCTGCAAGTATCATCAAGATTGGGTAAAAATTGTTGCTGAGATTACAGGAAACTCGTAGTTTTTTGGAAGCTTGGCAACCCCTTTTCATGAATGTGATTCTCACCAGTCTCTGCTTAGGACTACATCAATAGCAAACAAACCATAGAGATAGTACTTGAAACTTCTTTATTGGGTCAAGTTTCAAAGAGCTAGCACAAACCGTGTTTGATTTAGAGTTCCAAATACATGTATCTGTATTGGAGAAAACAGAGTGAAACTCAAAATTAAAACGGTTACTGCAAACGAACGGTTTAACCTAGAAGAACGAAATTTGGTGAGTCAAGTGGGATTTGTGTACTGATCATTCCCTGAAAGTATCATCAAGATTGGGTGAAAAAGTGTTTGCTGAGATTTCAGGCAACTCGTAGTTTTTTGGAAGCTTGGCAACCCCTTTCCATAAAAGTGATTCTCGCCACTCTCTGCTTAGGGCTACATCAACAGCAAACCACCCATAGAGATAGAACTTGAAACTGCTTTATTGGGTCAAGTTTCAAAGAGCTAGCACAAACCGTGTTTGATTTAGAGTTCCAAATACATGTAACTGTATAAGAGAAAACAGCGTGAAACGTCAAAATGAAAACGGTTACTGCAAACGAACGGTTTAACCTAGAAGAACGAAATTTGGTGAGCCAAGTGGGATTGGTGTACTGATCATTCCCTGAAAGTATCATCAAGATTGGGTGAAAAAATGTTTGCTGAGATTTCAGGCAACTCGTAGTTTTTTGTAAGCTTGGCAACCCCTTTCCATGAAAGTGATTCTCGCCAGTCTCTGCTTAGGGCTACATCAAAAGCAAACAACCCACTGAGATAGAACTTGAAACTGCTTTATTGGGTCAAGTTTCAAAGAGCTAGCACAAACCGTGTTTGATTTAGAGTTCCAAATACATGTATCCGTATAGGAGAAAACAGAGTGAAACCTCAAAATGAAAACAGTTACTGCAAACGAACGGTTTAACCTAAAAGAACGAAATTTGATGAGCAAAGTGGGATTGGTGTACTGATCATTCCCTGCACGTATCATCAAGATTGGGTGAAAAAGTGTTTGCTGATATTTCTGGCAACTCGTAGTTTTTTGGAAGCTTGGCAACCCCTTTCCATGAAAGTGATTCTCGCAAG
>NW_027524848.1:0-27195 GCF_052094955.1 Ictidomys tridecemlineatus
GCTCTTTGCAACGATCCTTCTGCACCCCAGTCTTTAACCACTGCTCTCTGCAATGATCCTACTGAACCCCAGTCTCCAAACTCTGATCTCTACAACAGTATTTCTGCACCTTAGTCTCCAAATTCTGCTCTCTGTAAGATCCTTCTGCACTGCTCTCTCCAAACTCTGATCTCTGTAACAGTTCTTCTGCACCCCAGTCTCCAAACTCTGCACTCTGCAACAGTTCTTTGGCACCCTAGTTACCAACATCAGCTCTTTTTTACAGTCCTGCTCCACCCCAGTCTCCAAACTCTGCTCTCTGTAACAGTCCTCCTGTACTGCAGAATCGATCCTCTGCTCTCTGTTATGGTCTTTCTGCACCCCAGACTCCAAACTCTGCTTTCTGTATCAGTCCTTCTGCACCCCATTCTCCAACCTCTGCTGTCTATTACAGTCCTTCTGGACCCCAGTCTCCAAAGTCCGCTATCTGCAGCAGTCCTTTTGAACCCCAGTCTCCAACCTCTGCTCTCTGTAACAATCCTTCTGCACCTCAGTCTCCAAACTCTGTACTCTGCAACGTTACTTCTGCACCTCATTCTCCAACATCTACTCTCTGTAACAGTCTTTCTGCACCTGATTCTTTATCCTCTGCTCTCTGTAGGATCCTTCTCCAACCCAGTCTTTAAACTCTGCTCTCTGTAACAGTCCTTGTGTACACCAGTCTCCAACCTCTGTTCTCTGCACCGATCCTTCTTCACCCCAGTCTCCAACCTCTGCTCTCTGCAACAGTCCTTCTGCAAACCAGTCTCCAACATCTGCTCTCTTCAAAAGTCCTTCAGCAACTCAGTCTAAAAACTCTTCTCTCTGCAAAGATCCTTCTGTACCTCAGTCTACTACCTCTGCTTTTAGTAAGACCCTTCTGCAACCCAGTCTCCAAACTCTGTTCTCTGTAACAGTCCTGCAGAATAGTTTCCAACCTCTGCTCTCTGTAATAGGAATTTTACAACCCAGACTCTAACCTCTGCTCTCTGTAACAGGCCTTCAGAATCCCATTCTCCAACCTCTTCTCTCTGCAATGATTTTTCTTTACCCCAGTCTCCAACATTTGCTCTCGGCAAGAGTCATGCACCCTAGTCACCAAACTCTGCTCTCTGTAACAGTCCATCTGCACCCGAGTCTCAAACCTCTGCTATTGGTAACAGTCCTATACGGCAGTCTTCAACCTCTGCTCTCTTTAATGGTCCTTCTGCATCCCAATTTCCAAACTCTGCTTCCTGTAACAGTCCTTCTGCACCTGAATCTCCAAACTCTGCTCTCTGTAACAGTCCTTCTACAACCCAGTCTCCAACCTCTGCTCTCCACAACAGTCCTTCTGCACCTCAGCCTGACAATTCTGCTGTCTGGAACAAACCTTCTGCACCCCAGTCTCCTACTCTGCTATCTGTAACAGTCCCTCTACACCTCACTCTCCAACCTCTGCTCTCTTTAACAGTCTGTCTGCACCTCAGTCTCCAAATTCTGCTCTCTATAAGATCCTTCTGCACCGCTGTCCCCAACCTCTGCTCTCTGTAACAGTATTTCTGCACCCCAGTCTCCAACCTCTGCTCTCCGCAACAGTTCTTTTCCACCCCAGTCTACAACATCTGCTCTCCGAAACAGTTCTTCGGCAACTTAGTTACCAACATCAGCTCTCTTTTACAGTCCTTCTGCACCCCAGTCTCCAACCTCTGCTCTCTGTAACAGTCCTCCTGCACTGCAGAATCCAACCTCTGCTCTCTGTAACGGTCTTTCTGCACCCCAGACTCCAATTTCTGCTTTTTGTATCAATCCTTCTGCACACCAGTCTCCAACCTCTGCTATCTATAACAGTCCTTATGCACCCCAGTCTCCAGAATCCGCTTTCTGCAACTGTCTTTCTGCACCCCAGTCTCCAACCTCTGCTCTCTGTAACAATCCTTCTGCATCTCAGTCTAAAAACTCTTTATTCTGCAACGTTATTTCTGCACCTCAGTCTCCAACATCTACTCTCTGTATCATTCTTTCTGCACCTGATTCTTCAAACTATGCTCTCTTAGGATCCTTCTCCAACCCATTCTCCAAACTCTGCTCTCTGTAACAATTCTTCTGCACACCAGTCTCTAACCTCTGCTCTCTGCACCGATCCTTCTTCACCCCAGTATCCAACCTCTGCTCTCTGCAACAGTCCTTCTGCACACCAGTCTCCAACATCTGCTCTCTGCAACAATCCTTCAGCAACTCAGTCTAAAAACTCTTTTCTCTGCAAGGATTCTTCTGCACCTCAGTTTACTACCTCTGCTCTCTGTAAGACCCTTCTGCAACCCAGTCTCCAAACTCTGCTCTCTGTAACAGTCCTTCTGCAGAATAGTTACCAACCTCTGCTCTCTGTAACAGGATTTTTGCAACCCAATCTCGAAACTGCTCTCTGTTACAGGCCTTCAGAACCCCAGTCTTTAACTTCTTCTCTCTGTAATGATTTTTATCCAATGCAGCCTTCAAACTCTGCTCTCGGCAACAGTCCTTGTACACCCTCGTCACCAACCTCTGCTTTCTGTAAGATCCTTATGCACTCCAGTCTCCAACATCTTCTCTCTGCAATGATTCTTCTCCATCCCAGTCTCTAACATCTGCTCTCTGCAACGTTCCTTTTGCACCCCAGTCACCAAATTCTTCTCTCTGTAAGATCCATCTGAACCCATGTCTCCAACCTCTGCTCTCTGTAACAGTCCTTCTGCAAACCAGTCTCCAAACTCTGCTCTCTGTAACTGTCCTTCTGCATCTCAGTCTCCAAACTCTGCGCACAGTAACAGTCCATCTGCACCTCAGTCTCTAAAATCTGCTCTCTGTAACAGTCCATCTGCACCTCAGTCTCTAAAATCTGCTTTCTGCAACGATCCTTCTGGAACCCAGTCTCCAACTTCTGCTCTGTGCAACTTTCCTTTGCAACACAGTCTCCAGACTCTGCTCTCTGTAAGATCCTTCTGCACTCCAGTTTCCAAACTCTGCTCTCTGTAACATTCCTTCTCCACACCAGTCTCCAAGTTCTGTCCTCTGCAACAGTCCTGCTGCTCCCCAGTCTCCGAGATCTGCTCTGTGTAACAGTACTTCTGTACGGAAGTCTCAAAACTCTGCTATCTGTAACCCTCCTTCTACATTCCAATTTCCAACCTCTGCTTTCTGTAACAGTCTTTCTGCACCTCAGTCTCCAACCTGTGCTCTCTGTAACATTCCTTCTGCACCCCAGTCTCCAACCTCTGCTCTCTGCATTGGTACCACTTAACCCCAGTCTCCAACCTTGTTCTCTACAACAGTCCTTCTGTACTGCAGTCTCCATCCTCTGTTCTCTGTAAGGGTCCATTTGCAACCCAGTCTTCCGTCTCTACTTTCTATATCAGTCCTTCTGCACCACAGTCTCCAAACTATGCTCTCTGTAACCGTCATTCTGCACCTCACTCTGAAACCTCTGCTCTCTGAAACAGTCCTTGTGCAACCAGATTTCAAACTCTGCTCTCTGCAAGAGTCCTTCTGCACCCCAGTCTCCATCCTCTGCTTTCTGCAACAGTCAATCTTCACCCCAGTCTCCAACCTCTGCTCTCTGTAAGGGGCCTTCTGCACCCCAGTCTCGAAACTCTGCTTTATATATCAGTTCTTCTGCACCCCAGTCTCCAACCTCTGCTCTCTGTAACACTCCTCTGTAACCCAGTCTCCAACTTCTGCTCTCTGTAATGGTTTTTCTGCACCTCAGTCTCCAACATCTGCTCTATGCAACACTCCTTCTGCATCCCAGTCTCCTAACTTTGCTCTATGCAACAGTTTTTTTACGCACCTCAGTCTTTAACCTGTGCTCTCTGTAAAAGTCCTTCTGCACCACAGTCTCCAACCTGTGCTCTCAGTAAAAATCCTTCAGCACCACAGTCTCCAACCTCTGCTCTCTCTAACAAACCTTCTGAACCCCAGTCTCCAAACTCTGCTCTCTGCAACGATCCTTCTGCACCCCAGTCTCCAAAGTCTGCTCTCTGTAAAAGTCCTTCTGCACCCCAGTCTCCAACCTGTGCTCTCAGTAAAAGTCTTTCTAAACATTAGCCTCCAACCTCTGCTCTCTGTAACAGTCCTTCTACACCCGATTCTTCATACTCTGCTCACCCCAAGGATACCTCTGCACCCCAGTCTCCGTCCTCTGCTCTCTTCAACTTTCCTTTTGCACCCCAGTCTCCGGCATCTGCTCTCTGCAACAGTCCTTCTCCACCCCAGTTTCCAAGATCTGCTCTCTGTAACAGTCCTTCTGGACTCCAATCTCCAACCTCTACTCTCTGCAACAGTCATTCTACACCCCAGCCTTAAACCTCTGCTCTCAGCAAAACTTTTTCTGCACCCCAGTCTCCAACCTCTTCTCTCTGTAACTATCCTTCTGCACCTCATTCTCCAACCTCTGCTCTTTGCAAGGGTCCTTCTGCTCCTCAGTCTCCAAACTCTGCTCTCTGTAAGATCCTTCTGCACCCCAGTCTCCAACTCTGCTCTGTAACAGGCCTTCTGAGCCCCAGTCTCCATCCTCTGCTCTCTGTATCAGTCCATCTGCACCCCAGACTCCAAACTCTGCTCTCTACAACGATCCTTCTGCACCGCAGTCTCCAACCTCTGCTTGCTGCAACAGTCCTTGTGGAACCCAGTCTCCAACCTCTGCTCTCTGCAACAGTCCTTCTGTACCTCAATCTCCAATCTCTGCTCTATGCAACAATCCTTCTGTGCACAAGTCTCTAACATCTGCTCTTTTAAACAGTCCTTGTACACCCCAGTCTCCAACCTCTGCTCTCTCTAACAGTCTTTCTGTACCTCTGTCTTCTACCTCTGCTCTCTGTAAGACCCTTCTGAAACCCAGTCTGCAAACTCTGCTCTCTGTAACAGTCCGTCTGCACCCCAGTCTCCAACCTCTGCTCTCTGTAACAGGACTACTGCATCCCAGCCTCCAACCTCTGCTCTCTGTATGAGGCCTTCTGCACCCCAGTCTCCAACCTCTACTCTCTGCAATGATCCTTCTGCACTCCAGTCTCCTAGCTCTTCTCTCTGAAACAGTCCTTCTGCACCCCAGTCTCCTACCTCTACTCTCTGTAAGATCCTTCTGCACACCAGTCTCCAAACCCTGCTCACTGTAACAGTTTTTCTAAAATCTATCTCCAAACTCTGCTCTCTGCAATGGTCCTTCTGCACCCCAGTCTCCAAACTCTGTTTTCTGCAACAGTCCTTCTACACCCCAGTCTCCAAACTCTGCTCTCTGTAACAGTCCTTCTGTACCAGAGTCTACCACCTCTGCTCACTCTAACGGTCCTTCTGCCTCCCAGTCTCCAACATTTGCTTTCTTTGTCAGTCCTTCTGCACCCCAGTATCCAACCTCTGCTCTCTGTAACAGTCCTTCTTCACATCGGTCTCCAACCTCTTCTTTCAGCAATAGTCTTTCTGAACCTCAGTCTCAAAACTCTGATCTCTGCAACTTTTCTTCTGCACCCCAGTATCAAACCTATGCTCTCTGTAAAAGTCCATCTTCACCCCAGTCTCCAACCTCTGCTCTCTGTAATGATCCTTCTGCACCCTAGTCTCAAATATCCGCTCTCTGTAACAGTCCTTATGCACCGCAGTCTCCAAACTCTTTTCTCTGTAAGTTCGTTCTGAAACCCAGTCTCCAACGTCTGCTATCTGTAACTGTCCTTCTGCACTCCAGTCTTTAACCTCTGCTCTCTGCAACAGTCCTTCTGCACCTTAGTCTCCAAACTCTGCTTTCTGCAACAGTCCTTCTTCACCCAAGTCTTCAACCTCTGCTCTCCAGAACATTCCTTCTGCATCCTAGTCTCCAAACTGGGCTCTCTGTAAAAGTCCTTCTACACCCCAGTCTCCATACTCTGCTCTCTGTAACGATCCTTCTTCACCCCTGTCTCGAACCTCTGCTCTCTGCAACGATTCTTCTGCACCCCAGTCTCCAACCTCGGCTCTCTGTAACAGTCTTTCTGTACCACAGTCTCCAACCTCTGTTCTCTCTAAGGGTCATAATGCCCCAGTATCCAACTTCTTCTTTCTGTATCAGTCGTTTTGAACCACAGTCACCAAACTCTGCCCTCTGTAACCGTCCTTCTGCAACTCAGTCTGCAAACTCTGTTCTCTGAACAGTCCTTCTGCACCCCAGTCTCCATCCTCTGCTCCCTGCAACAGTCCTTTTGCACCCCAGTCTGCAAAATCTGCTCTCTGCAACAGTCATTCTCCACCCCAGTCTCCAAACTTTGCTCTCTGTAACAGTCCTTCTGTACTGCATTCTACAACCTCTGCTCTCTGTAATGGTACTTCTGCACCTGAGTCTCCAACCTGTGCTTTCTGTGTCAGTCCGTCTGCACCCCAGTCTCCAACCTGTGCTCTGTTTAACTGTCCTTCTGCACTTTAGTCTCCAACTTCTGCTCTCTGCTACAGTCCTTCTGGACCCCAATCTTCAACCTCTACTCTGTGCAACAGTCTTTCTACATCCCATCTAAAACCTCTGCTCTCTGCAACAGTCCTTCTGCACTCCAGTCTCCAACCTCTGCTCTCTGTAACAATCCTTCTGCACCACAGTCTCCAAACTTTGCTCTCTGCAACTATCCTTCTGCACCCCAGTCTGAAACCTCTCCTATCAGCAACAGTCCTTGTGAAGCCCAGTCTCCAACATCTGCTTCCTGCAACAGTTCTTTTGTACCTCAGTCTGAAAACTCTGCTCTCTGCAATAATCCATCTGCACCCCAGTCTCAAAACTCTGCTATCTGTAACACTCCGTTTGTTACTCAGTCTCCAATCACTGCTCTCTTCAACAGTCCTTCTACACCCAAGTCTCCATACTCTGATAGCCCCAACGGTCCTTCTGCACCCCAGTCTCCAAACTCTGTTCTCTACATTAGTTCTGCAACGCAGACTCCAACCAATGGTCTCTGTAACAGTCCTTCTGTACCACAGTCTCCAACCTCTGTTCTCTGTAAGGGTCCCTATGCACCTCAGTATCCAACCTCTGCTTTCCGTATCAGTCGATTTGAACCACAGTCTGCAAACTCTGCCCTCTGTAACCGTCCTTCTGAAACTCAGTTTGCAACCTCTGCTCTCTGTAACAGTTCTTCAGCACCCCAGTCTCCATCCTCTGTTCTCTGCAACAGTCCTTTTGCAACCCAGTCTCCAACATCAGCTCTCTGCAACAGTCATTCTGCACCCTAGTCTCCAAACTTTGCTCTCTGTAACAGTCCTTCTGTACTGAATTCTCCAACCTCTGCTCTCTGTAAGGGTACTTCTGCACCAGAGTCTCCAACCTCTGCTTTCTGTGTCAGTCCTTCATCAATCAAGTCTCCAATCTCTGCTCTGTGTAACTGTCCTTCTGCACCTTAGTCTCCAACCTCTGCTCTCTGCTACAGTCTTTCTGGACGCCAATCTCCAACCTGTACTCTCTGCAACAGTTTTTGTACATCCCAGTCTAAAATCTCTGCTCTCTGCATCAGTCCTTCTGCACCCCTGTCTCCAAACTCTGCTCTCTGTAACAATCCTTCTGCACCTCAGTCTCAAACCTCTGCTCTCTGCAATGGTCCTTCTGCACCTCAGTCTTCATTCTCTGCTCTCTGTAAGATCCTTCTGCAACCCAGTCTCCAAACTCTGCTCTCTATAACACTTCTTCATCACCCCAGTCTTCAAATTGTGCTCTTTGTAACAGGCCTTCTGCACTTCAGGCTCCAACCTCTGCTGTCTGTATAAATCCACCTGCACCTGAGTCTCCAACGTCTGCTATCTGTAACTGTCCTTCTGCACCCCTGTCTTTATCCTCTGCTCCCTGCAACACTCCTTCTTCACCTCAGTCTCCAAACTCTGCTTTGTGCAACAGTCTTTCTGCTTTCAAGTCTCCAACCTCTTCTCTCCACAACATTCCTTCTGCACCCCATTCTCCAACCTGTGCTCTCAGTAAAAGTTTTTCTGCACCCCAGTCTCCGAACTCTGCTCTCTGTACAGATTCTTCTGCACCCCAGTCTTGAACCTCTGCTCTCTGCAATGATCATTCTGCACCTCAGTTTCCAACCTCTGCTCTCTGCAACTATCCTTCTGCACCCCAGTCACAAAACTCTGCTGGCTGCAACAGTTTTTGTGAACCTCTTTCTAAAATATCTGCTCTTTGCAACAGTCCTTCTACACGCCAGTCTCCATACTCTGCTCTCTCCAACGATCCTTCTGCACCCCAGTCTCCAACGTCTGCTCTCTGAAACAGTCATTCTACACACCAGTCTCCAACCTCTGCTCTCTGCAACAGTCCTTCTACACCCTAGTCTCAATACTCTGCTCACCCCAACGATCCTTCTATACCCCAGTCTCCAAACTCTTTTCTCTAAATCAGTTCTTTTGCACCCCAGTCTCCAACCTCGGCTCTCTGTAACAGTCCTTCTGTACCACCGTCTCCAACCTCTGTTCTCTGTAAGTGTCCTTATGCACCCCAGTATCCAATCTCTGCTTTCTGTATCAGTCGTTTTGCACCACCTTCTCAAAAGGCTTCCCTCACTAAAAGTCCTTCTGCAACTCAGTCTGCAACCTCTGCTCTCTGCTACAGTCCTTCTGCACCCCAGTCTCCACCCTCTACTCTCTGCAACCAACATCTGCTCTCTGAAAAAGTAATTCTCCACCCCAGTCTCCAACCTCTGCTCTCTGTAACAGTCCATCTGTACTGCATTCTCCAAACTCTGCTCTAGGTAAGAGTATTTCTGCACCTGAGTCTCGAACCTCTGTTTTCTGTATCAGTCCTTCTGCACCCCAGTCTCCAAACTTTTCTCTGTGTAACTGTACTTCTGCACCTTAGTCTCCAACCTCTGATCTCTGCTACACTCCTTCTAAACCCAAATTTCCAAACTCTAATCTCTGCAACAGTCCTTCTACATTGCAGTCTAAAACCTCTAGTCTCAGCAACAGTCCTTCTGTACCTCAGTCTCCAAACTCTGCTCTCTGAAACATTCCATCTGCACCCCAGTATCAAAACATTGCTCTCTGTAAAAGTCCGTCTGCACCCCAGACTCCAAACTTTGCTCTCTGTAACTATCCTTCTGCACCTCAGTCTCGAACCTCCGCTCTCTGTAACAGTCCTTCTGCACATCAGTCTCCAAACTCTTTTCACTGTAAGATCCTTCTGAAACCCAGTCTCCAACGTATCCTCTCTGTAACAGTCCTTCTGCAATCCAGTCTTTAACCTCTGCTCTCTGCAACAGTCCTTATGCATCTCAGTCTCCAACCTCTGCTTTCTGCAACAGTTCTTCTGAAAACAAATCTCCAACCTCTGCTCTCCGCAACATTTCTTCTGCACCCAAGTCTCCAACCTGTGCTCTCTGTAAAAGTCCTTCTGCACCCCAGTCTTCAAACTCTGCTCTCTGTAACGATCCTTCTGCACCCAGTCTCTAACCTCTGCTCTTTTCAATGATCCTTCTGCACCTCAGTCTCCAAACTCTGCTCTCTGCAACGATCCTTCTGCACCCCAGTCTCAAACCTCTGCTAGCTCCAACAGTCCTTGTGAACCCAAGTCTCCAACATCTGCTTCCTACAACAGTTCTTCTGTACCTCAGTCTGAAAACTCTGCTCTCTGCAATAATCCATCTACACCCCAGTCTCCAAATTCTGCTCTCTGTAACAGTCCTTCTGTACCTCAGTCTCCAATCACTCTCTATGCAACAGTCCTTCTGCACCCAAGTCTCCAACATCTGCTCTCTGCAAAAGTCCATCTTCACCCTAGTCTCCATACTCTGCTAGCCTAAATGATCCTTCTGCACCCCAGGATCCAACATCTGTTCCCTACATGAGTCCTTCTGCAAACTCAGTCTGAAACCTCTGGTCTCTGCAACAGTTCTTCTTCACCCCACTCTCCATGTTCTGCTCTCTGCAGCAGTCCATTTGCACCCCAGTCTCCAAAATATGCTCTCTTCAACAGTCATTCTCCACCCCAGTCTCCAATCTCTGCTCTCTGTAACAGTTCTTCTGTACTGCATTCTCCAACCTCTGCTCTCTTTAAGGGTACTTCTGCACCTGAGTCTCGAACCTCTGCTTTCTGTATCAGTTCTTCTGCACCCCAATCTCCAACCTCTGCTCTGTGTAACTGTACTTACGCACCTTAGTCTTCAAGTCTGCTCTCTGCTACAGTCCTTATGGACCCCAATCTCCAACGTCTACTCTCTGCAACAGTCCTTCTGCATCCAGTCTACAACCTCTGCTCTCTGGAACAGTTCTTCTGCACCCCAGTCTCCATCCTCTGCTCTCTGTAACAATCCTTCTGCACCTCAGTCTCCAATCTCTGCTCTCTGCAACTGTCCTTCTGCACCTCAGTCTCTAACCTCCACTCTCTGTAACAGTGCTTCTGCACTTCAGTCTCCAACCTCTGCTCTCTGTGAGATCCTTCTGCAACCCAGTCTCTAAACTCTGCTCTCTGTAACAGTCATCGTGCACCCCAGTCTCAAAACTCTGCTCTCATTAACAATCCTTCTGCACCGCAGTCTCCAAACTCTGCTCTCTGTATCTGTCCTTCTGGACCCCAGTCTCCAACCTCTGCTCTCTGCAACAATCCATCTGAACCCTGTCTTCAACCTATGCTCGATGCAACAGTCCATGTGCACCCAGTCTCCAACATCTGCTCTCTGCAACAGATCTTCTGTACCTCAGTCTGAAAACTCTGCTCTCTGCAACAATGCTTCTGCACCCCAGTCTCCAAACTCTGCTCTCTGTAACAGTCCTTCTGTACATCAGTCTCCAACCTTTGCTTTCTGTAAGACCCTTTTAAACCCAGTCTGCAAACTGTGCTCACTGAAACACTCCTTCTGCACCCCAGTCTCCAATCTCTGCTCTCTGTAACAGGCCTTCTGCACCCCAGTCTCCAACCACTGCTCTCTGTAAGAGGCATTTTTCACCCCAGTCTCCAACAGCTACACTCTGCAATGATGTTTGTGCACCGCATTCTCCAACCTCTGCTCTCTGCAACAGTCCTTCTGCACCCCAGTCTCCAACCTCTGCTCTGTGTAAGATCCTTCTGCACACCCGTCTCCAATCTCTGCTCGCTGTAACATTCCTCTGGAACCCAGTCTCCAAACTCTTCTCTCTGTAACAATAATTCTGCACCTCAGTCTCCAACCTCTGCTCTCTGCAAAGGTGCTTCTGCACGCTAGTCTCCAACCTCTGTTCTCTGCAACAGTCGTTCTGCACCCCAGTCTTTATACTCTGCTCTCTATAGCAGTCCTTCTGTACAGGGGTCTCCAACCTCTGCTCTCTTTATTTGTCCTTCTGCACCCCAGTCTCCAACATCTGCTTTCTCAATAAGTCCTCCTGTACCCCAGTCTCCAACCTCTGCTCTCTTTATCAGTATTTCTGCACCTCAGTCTCCAACCTCTGGTTAATGCAAAAGTCCTCCTGCACCCCCGTCTCCACCCTATCCTCTCTGCAACATTTCTTCTGCACCCGAGTCTCCTAGCTGTGCTCTCTGTAAAAGTCCTTCTGCACCCCAGTCTCAAAACTCTGCTGTCTGTAACGATGCTTATGCACCCCATTCTCAAACATCTGCACTCTGTAACAGTCCTTCTACACCTCAGTCTCCAACCTTTACTCTCTGCAACAATCTTTTTGCACCCCAATCTCCAACATCTGCTCTCTTTAACAGTCCTTCTATACCCCAGTCTCCAACCTCTGCTCTCTTAAACAGTCCTTCTGCACCCCACTCTCCAACCTCTGCTCTCTGTAACAGTCCGTCTGCCCCTCAGTCTCCAAACTCTGCTCTCTGTATCAGTCCTTCTGCTCCTCAGTACCAAACTCTGCTCTCTGTAATAGGCCTTCTTTACCCCAGTATCCAAACTCTGCTCTCAGTAAGATTCCTTCTGCACCCCAGTCATCAACCTCTGCTCTCTGCAATGATCCTTCTGCACATTAGTCTTTATCCTCTCCTCTCAGCAACGGTCCTTATGCACCCCAGTTTCCAAACTCTGCTCTCCGCAACAGTCCTTCTGTACCCCAGTCCCCAACCTCAGCTCTCTGAAAGATCCTTCTGCACCCCAGTCTCCAATCTATGCTCTCTGTAACAGTCCTTCTGCACCTCAGTCTCCGAACTCTGCTCTATGTAAGATCCTTCTGCAACCCAGTCTCCAAACTCTGCTCTTTCTAACAGCCCTTCTGCACCCCAGTCTTCAAACTCTGCTCTCTGTATCAGTCCTTCTGCACCCCAGTCGCAAACCTCTGCTCTTTGTAACAGTCCTTCTGCAACTCAGTCTCCTAAATATGCTCTCTGCAACAGTCCTTCAGCACCCCAGATTCCAACTTCTGGTTTCTGCAACAGTCCTTCTACACCCCAGTCTCCAACCTCTGGTATCTGAAACAGTTCTTCTGCACCCCAGTCTCCAAACTCTGCTCTCTGTAACAATCCTTCTGTGCCTCAGTCTCCAATATCTACTTTCTGTAACAGTCCCTCTGCACCTCACTCTCCAACAACTGCTCTCTGTAAGTACCTTCTGCAACCCAGACAACAAACTCTGCCCTCTGTAACACTTTTTCTGCACACCTTCTCCCAACTCTCCTCTCCGTAACAGGCCTTCTGCACCCCAGTCTCTAAATTCTGTTCGCTATACCAATCCTTCTGCACCCCAGTCTCCAACATCTGCTCTCTGTAACAGTCCTGCTGCACCTCGGTCTACAATCTGTGCTCTCTGTGAGATCCTTCTGCAACCTTGCCTAAAAACTCTGATCTCTGTAACAGTCCTCCTTCAACTCAGTCTCCAAACTCTGTTCTTTGCAACACTCATACTGCACCCCAGTATCCACCCTCTACTCTCTGTAACAGTCCTTCTGTTCCGCAGTCTTCAAACTCTTCTCTCTGTAACGGTCCTTCTGCACCCCAGTCTCCAAACTCTGCTTTCTATATCTGTCCTTATGCACCCCAGTCTACAACCTCTGCTCTCTGTAACAGTCCTTCTGCACCTCATATACAAACTCTGCTATCTGCAACAGTCTTTATGCGACCCAGTCTCCAACCTCTGCTGTCTGCCAAATTCCTTCTGCACCCCAGTCTGCAACGTGTGCTGTGTGTAACAGTCCTTCTGCAGCCAAGTCTCTACCTCTGCTCTCTCCAATGATCCTTCTGTACCTCAGTCTTAAAACTCTGCTCTCTGCAACAGTCCTTCTGCACCCCAGTCTCCCACCTCTGGTCTCTGTAACGATCCTTCTTCAGCCCAGTCTCCACCTCTGCTCTCTGCAACGATTCTTCTGCAACTCAGTCTCAAACTTCTGCTCTATTCAACGATCCTTCTGCACCTCACTCTCCAACCTCTTTTCTCTGTAACAGTTGTTCTCCACCTCAGTCTCCAACCGCTGCTCTCTGCAACCGTCCTTCTGCACCCCAGTCTTCAACCTCTGCTCTCTGCAACGATCCTTCAGCACCCCAGTCTCCAAAGTCTCCTCTCTTTAACACTCTTTCTGCACCCCATTCTCCAACCTCTGTTCTCTGTAAGCTTTTTCTGCACTCCAGTTTCTAAACTCTGCTCACTGTAACATTCCTTCTCCAACCCAGTCTCCAAACTCTGCTTTTTTCAACGGTCCTGCTGCAACCCAGTCTTTAAACTCTGTTCTCTGAAATAGTCCTTCTGCTCCCCAATTTCCAATCTCTGCTCTCTGTAACAGTTTTTCTGTACCACAGTCCCCAACTTCTGCACTCTGTAAAAATCTTTCTGCACCCTAGTCTCCAACGTCTGTTTTCTGTATCAGTCCTTCTGCACCACAGTCTCCTAACTCTGCTCTCTGTTACAGTCCTTCTGCACCTCAGTCTCCAAACGCTGCTTTCTGTAAGATCCTTCTGCAACCAAGTCTCCAAACTCTGCTCTCGGTAACAGTCCTTCTGAACACCAGTCTCCAACCTCTGCTCTCTGCAACGATCCTTCTTCACCCCAGTCTCCAACCTGTGCTCTCTGCAACAGCCATTCTGCACCCCAGTCTCCAAAATCGGCTCTCTGCAACAGTCCTTCTGCACCTCAGTCTGAAATCTCTGTTCTCTGCAACGACCACTGTGCACCCCAGTCTTCGTTCTCTGCTCTCTGTAACAGTCCTTCAGATCCTCAGTCTCCTACCTCTGCTCTCTGTAAGATCCTTCTGCAAAAAAGTCTCCAAACAATGCTCTCTGTAACAGTCCTTCTGCACAACAGTCTCCAACCTCTGCTCTCTGTAACAGGCCTTCTGCACCCCAGACTCCAACCTCTGCTCTCTGCAACAGTCTTTCTAAACACCAGTCTTTAAACTCTGCTCTCTGCAACAGTCCTTCTGCACCCCAGTCTTCTGTTCTCTGTAACAATCCTTCTGCACCTCAGTTCCCAAACTCTGACCTCTGCAATGGTTCTTCAGCACCCCAGTCTCTAACCTCTGCTCTCTGCAACGATCCTTTTGCACCCTTGTCTCCAACCTCTGCTCTCTGCAAAAGTTTTTCTGAACCCCAGTCTCCAACATATGCTCTCTGCAACAGTCCTTCTGCACCTCAGTCTGAAAACTCTGCTCTCTGCAATGATCCTTGTGCATCCCAGTCTCCAAACTCGCTTTCTGTAACAGTCCTTCTGCACCTCAGTCTCCAACTTTTTCTCTCTGCAACAGTTCTTCTGCACCCCAGTCTTTAACATCTACTCTCTGAAACAGTCCTTCTACACCCCTGTCCAAATTCAGAAGAATGAGACCTGAACTATCGCTCATCCTGCAAAAAATCAACTCAAAATGCATTAAAGACCATGGCACTAGACCAGAAATTATGCAGTTTCTAGGAAAAAACAAAGTCAATACTCCAACCTACAGGCAGAGGCAATGACTTTCTCAATAGGATGCCAAAGCTCAGGCGATAACACCAAATGTTAGCTAATAGGATGGCATCAAATTAAGAAGGTTCTGCACAGCAAAGGAGGCTATTAGAATATGAATAGAGAACCTATGGAAAGGGAGAAAATATTTATGAGGTGCTCTTCTAAAAGAGGATGAATATTCAGAATATTAATAAAGAATTCAAAAAACTTAACATCAAACCCACAATTATTAAATAACCCAATTATCAAATAACCCAATTACCAAATGGGAAACTAAATGAACTAAACAGACACGTCTTAGAAGCAAATATGTGAGTTGCCAACAAATATATGAAAATACTTGCAAGTCAAGACTACCCTGAGATTTCATCTCACTTCAGTGACAAAGGCAACCACCAAGAATACAAAAAGAAACCAGTGTGACAAGGAGAAAATTGGAGAGAAAGGAGAACTCTCACCCTGTTGGTGGGCATGTGAATCAGCACAACCACCATGAAAATCGGGATGAAGGCTCCTCAGGAGTAGCCATGGACCACCCTGCGACCCAGCTCTACCTCTGCTTGGTATTTATCACAGTGGATCGAAGTCATCATACTATAATGACACATACATGCCCATGAACAAGCCAAGGTGACATCAGTGGACGAATGGATAAAGAACATCTGGTATATGCACATTGGAATTTCATTCAGCCATAAAGAAGAACGAAATTATGTCATGCTGGAAGATGGATGGATCTTTAGAATATTAAGGGAAATAAGCAACTCAGAAAGTTAAGGGCCGTATGTTTTTCCTCTGTTATAGCTAGAGGGGGAAAAGGAAGAAAAGTTGGGAAGGGAGTCTCATCATGAAAGTTGAAGGAAGATCAATAGAGTCAAGGCACCAGGGGAGGAGGTGAGGAAAAGGGAAATATTGGAATGATATTGGCCAAAGTTCTCGGTTATTTTGTGTGCATGTTCAAATATGTGTCAGCAAATCCCACCATTAAGGACCACTACAATGCACCAATGAAGTGTGAAAAGAAGAGTTTCACATTACATGGGACAGGCACTATTCCAGGAGGGTGCCCATTTTTTTTCATCTATAAATACCACGATCATTTACCACTGTCAAAAATCTCTACAGATTCAAATGTTCTGATCATTGCTCTTCCACATGGCCTCTTCTACTTCAGGGTCCCCTTATTCTCACTGAAATCAGGAAGCCCGTTTCAACAATGCCATCTGTTAATGTCTTCCCAGGCTGCCAAGGACAGCGGCTGCGTGTCTCACAAGGATCTGGTGCTGCCTTCTGAACACATATCCAGGAGGCCTTGGGGAAGGCTGGTGCTTAAGACCCTCCTCCAGATCCAGCTGTGAGGCCAGGGAAGGGGTCACATAACACGCCATCCAACACCTTATTTATTTCTGATCACCATCCTCTCCATTATTCCAGGATCATATTGGTCATTGAACTTAAGCAAACACTGAGTCCAGATTTCAGTCCACCAACCAAAGAGAGTCTAATAGCCACTCCCCATGGCTCAGGAAAATCCTTGGCCCTAACATTTCTTGTGATTACATCCCTGTGACTGCATTCAAAATGATCCAGCAATATGTCCTGACTTTTTTAGTCTAGAAGACTCAAACATAATCTCTTATATATTCTTAAGGCTCCTATTAACAAAATACAGTAAAATATTTACCTTTTATTTTGGTGTGACCCTTATACTCTCCTGGGCTATATTTTATACTCTTACCTGAGGTGTTCTAGGATCAGACCCCAATTAAGGGTCTGATGACAATGTGGGATGATAGATGAGCATCTTAAAGACAATTGGGCTGGGGATGTGGCTCAAGCAGTAGTGCACTTGCTGGCACGCGTACGGCCCAGGTTCGATCCTCAGCACCACATACCAAAAAAGATGTTGTGTCCAGCGAGAACTAGAAAATGAATATTAAAAATTCTCTCTCTCTCTCTCTCTCTCTCTCTCTCTCTCTCTCTCTCTCTCTCTCTCTCTCTCCACTCCTCTCCTCTCCTCTCTTACTGTCTCTTAAAAAAAAGACAACTGCCCAGGTAGAGTCACCATAGGGTCTTCAATTTAGGGTAAGCTATTCTCCTTGAGGGAGGAGGGGCTGCTTCTGACAGCAAAGAGTGTTAATGGGGATTTCAGGGTTCAAGGCTCTGAGATATGTCTAATTCCACTGGTATTTTGCCATTCTAATTAAAAGGGTGTCAATCATTCCCCCATTAATGTCCTAATTGACATAAGAGAGACCTGGAGAAATTGTGGATTCATAATTTTCTTTGTACTTCTGCAATTTGCAGAATCGGATGTTTTATTCTGATATTAACCTTTATCAGTTTCCAGAGAGAAAATATTTCTGATGATCTGAACCTGACTTGAAGGAGGAATATAATGCTTGAACCTATCATTTTCTTTCTGTAAGTCTCCCACTCCAGTCAGTAACAGCAGTCTGTAGTCATGTTGTAATGTTCATTCCCACCCTAAAGGTCGATGGTGTTATTCAAAAGCTCAGTTTTCCATAGACACTTGATTTCAGGCCACGATAACTTACAGTCTCTGTTGGGTCATTGCACACCAGGAATTATCAGGTCTCCTTTCCCATGGGCTGTGACATCATCAACATATTCAATTCCTTCAGGTCAGACATCTAACCTACCTCCTCAGATGTGTTATCTAGAACCATCTCTGATGTAAACCACTATTGTTGTCAGTGCCACTGTGGTCAGGTAGAGATGAAGAATGACTCTTGATTTTTTAGGGTAGAGGAAGTTGACACAGAAAAAAGTTATAAAATGGTTGGGAGATCTGGAAGAAAAAAGGAAAATAGGGCAGGTGACATCACCCTATATATGGAAACCATAACTTCCCTGGAAAGAGACGCTCATTCCA
The DNA here is from genome assembly GCF_052094955.1 of Ictidomys tridecemlineatus. Classification (NCBI taxonomy): domain Eukaryota; kingdom Metazoa; phylum Chordata; class Mammalia; order Rodentia; family Sciuridae; genus Ictidomys; species Ictidomys tridecemlineatus. The sequence continues at coordinate 17,719 of NW_027524848.1, forward strand.
CGCTGCTGTGACCCACATTCAGGTACAGCTGTCTAGGAGCCTGCACACACAGCTCCTGGCACCCAGGAGATTAGCTCCTGCCTCAAAAGGGCTGGTTTCCTGCTGCTGCTATGGAATCCAAAAGAACCCGCTTTCTTCCTTTGCTTTCTTCCTCTCTGCCTAGTGTTTGGCTGATCTTGACAGAACCTCCTAAAATGGAGGCCTGCAGGCAGGGGAGTGTGGGAAATGAGTTTCTCGTACTTTCTGTCCCTCTGGTGTGGGGAGAACACAGAAGGACAGAGATGGTGCTGAACACGCACACAAGGTGTCCGACACACTTGAACCTGAAAGTGGGAAAAGGGTGTTTGTGAAAAGAGAGGAGGGAATGGAGTCTCAGTGATTTTAAAAGCGGGAGTTGGAGTTGAAGCTCCAGATACAGACACTCTAACCAGGTGCCTACAAGTCCCTGGGAGGCATCTTTTTTCAGATGAGTGTATACTCCAGTTTGAAAATTGGTCTAGACTTTGATCGTGCAAAGGGATGCACACCCTCCAGCCAGCTTCCTCAGGGCACTCTGGACCTTGTTGCTTCGCAGGCTGTGAATGACGGGGCATAACAGGGGGCTCACCACACAGAAGAGCAAAGAGACCAGGGTGTCCATGTCCAGCCTTCTCTGGGCCTGTCATAGTGGAAGTTGGCTGTTCCATAGAAGACCACCACGACAGTGAGAGGGGACCAGCTCTTTCAGTTCTTTTTATTTCACCTGTGCTTCTTCTAGCATAAACGGGAAAGGGAAGACAAATTATTACCTCTTACGATATGTCAGAGCCTTCTAGTTATAAAATTCTTCAAAATATAAAATTCTCTTTTCCATTTAGGATTTTAAAATTTCTTTTCTTGGTAGTGGTTAGTTTCAATTTAAACCAATTTTGTTCCTATACAGGGTCTAATTTAGTCCTAAGCCAGATGTACTAAGAAACCCAAAGAGGATAAGATCTGATCCCTATCCTGCTGCGCCCCTCCAGTGATTCAGGCAATAGCAAGGCCATACTGAGGTGGATGGCGCAAGGCATCCATCCTCTGGAGGAGCGCAGTATGTTTCTGGAAATGGGCTGATTTGTTTTTGTATTCCTTTAATAAGTATAGTTTTGATTTCTCATATGACCATTAAGTATAAAGGAAAAATCATGACTTTCTCAATTAATGCAACTACTTCTAAAGCATAGATCTGTTTGCTCTAAATGCAATGATTCAGCTGTGGAGTGTAAATTGTTAATGTCTAAAGAAAAACTCCCTGTATTCCTGTCAAGGAAGTTTTTGAGAAATTAAATTAAAATCTAGAGAAGGAAAATTAATGTTAAGAAGATAGATTACTGCTTAGTACTGGGCAACTTGTTCTTGTTCCTGTGCACAATGGTTTTTGCTCTTATTTTGTTTGACTACAAGTAATAACAAATCAATAACTTGCTGTAACCATGGCACCAGTTCCAGTCAGTAAGTCAAGAAAGAATAGTCAAGGTATAGGCCAATAGTTTGGGACATTTGTAACTATTATTAAAAGTTAACTAAGCAGAAACAGCTCAAAGCAAAACTCAAACTGAAAGTACAAATGCTTGCTTATGCATAAGCCAAGATACATTCTTCTATCCTAATTGTAGCTACGTAATATTTTATTTTGTTTGAATAATGATTCCTGTTTTGTAACCACAAAGTACTGTAAGCCTGCCAAAATGAAAAGTAGATATGATCAACTTCACAAGTAAAGATTGGGATCAACACCTTCACTTTGGTGTCTATGTTGATTCTCCACCCCCTCTTTCGCCGACTCCTCACCATCCGTTCGTCTCCTGAGACCCCCTGTTGGAGCTGGTCTCCAACACTGTCTTTCAACCAACTTACAATCTAATTGGAAGATGAACTCAATATGTGCAGGAAACTTGGTAACAATTCTATGTAATCTACAAATTATCATTATTTTCCCTTAGTGTTTGCTTGGGCAGCTCTGGGAATGGAGCACTTAATACTTGTCAAAGTCCCTCTTTCCATCTTGAACATGCGCTCCTCCAAGTCCCAGTTGGGCCTCTCAATTGTGTTCTAAACACTAGGGCAACACCTTGTGTAAATGTGCACTCAGTAAATGTTTGAAGAATGAAGAAGGTCTCTCATGTACATCCATGGGGCAGAGTTTTTAAAAGATTCTTTAAAGACGGTACTGTGTGGGACCTAAAGGATCTAACAGAGACTTGACAGAGGCGAGAGGACATTTCTGTTCAGTGGTTCTGGTGCAGATATCTTGCTGAGAAAAATAAAGCCTCTGTGGGCATTAGTGAGGCAGCATAGCCCAGCGGTTCTGAGGAACTCAGTGTCTCCTGTCTCCTAAACATATCCCTTATGGAGACCATCGGCTCAGTTCCCACAGAACAAGCAGCTCTGCATCTTTCTTTCCCAATCAGTCATCTCAAAGTCAGGTGACCGAGAATGAAGTCACTTATGAGTGACCCCAAAATATAATATTTCTAAAGGAGGGGGGTTGTGTATGAAGTAGATTACTCACAAGCTTCAGTAATTTATTACAGTTAATAAATTGCTTGCAACTCCCCTCCCCAAGCATCCATGTGTTGTAAGATAAAGATGAAAACCCCTAGTTAGTGAATGAATACGTTTCTAAACATAACTTCTTCTACAATAATGATTTTTATTTAAACAGATATTTTGGTAGGTCTATTGTTATGCTATAATATATCATAATGGAAATGTGTCCCTATACTTTCTCCCTAAAAATTATTCCTTTCTGTTCTGCTCATCAAAAGCAGAAAATTAACACTTAGCATTATCTATTGTTTACCATAAGTAATTTTCCACACACATCATCTCATTTAAGGAATTTAGGCATGCCAGGGTTTCTGGTTATTTTTTGGGTTTTCTTCCAGTACTCGAGGCATCATGCTAAATCCCTCAGGTTTTGTGATAACCTCTGAAGTTATTTCTACTCTGGCAATACAAGTAGTATTGTGGAAACTTAGACACACATAGAAAAGGTGCTATGATAGGTCATTACATAAATGCCATCAAAATTGTAATGAAAATATTTACAATATTCTGTAATATGTTTTTAAGGTGTAGGTATATCCTGATTCTGGGATAGTGTTTTTGAAAATTGTGATGGTAAATAAACTACTTACCAGCAACTCTCACAGAGAGGCGTAGATTTCTGGTTTTGGTGTGGCCCTTGCTCCTCTCCATACTAGAACCTGGGCTGCAAAGAATGCTCTTTCTAAAACAGGCTGTTGGTCTCCATTCACCACAAAACGGACCTGTTATTCTGTAAGTTGCCTGTCGCATATATGTGGCCTCATGAAGGAGTAAAAATCCTCTGATCTCTCACAATTCATTTTCCTGTGATGGACATTTATAGAGGTCTTGGGCCGACCTGTTGAGAATATGCATGGAGCCTTTCCTCTGCAGCTGCTCTGGGACTCCTCAGTGTGCAAACACAACTCAAGGACAACAGCTTGAGTTCAACTGCAACAATGTAGAGCAGTTAATTCGCTGTTGTCTTGGCAATCACCTGTTCACAGCATGCAGCGAGAAGATAAGAGTCCTCTCTCTTCTAGGATGTGGGTCAGCGAAGTTCAGAGTGAGATTTCTGCTAAGAAGTTGTGGGTGGCTGAAACCTCAAGACTGCCTTCCATTCCTGCTAGTAAGAGAAAGGGTCAGGGTGGGTGTACACTTATTGGGATGGATTTCGCATGGCATATGAAGTTTTTCCTTCAAGTTACATACTTTGCCAGATTGACAGATACAGAAGCCACAATATTAAAAGCATCCCCACTATCTTCAGCTGATCCACTCCTTCTAAGGGCTGATCCCTTAATAAACCCTGTATGACTTTGTGCCCCTTAATTTTATGATCCTGCTGATGCTCATGACCTGGTGAAAAAATTGATTGCTATGGAGTTTAAAAGTAGGTGGGAAAAAAAAGAGTCATCAAACAGCTCTTTCAGGCACAGATGAAGAAAAGACAACAAGCTTGAAAGTCTTGTAGTATTTTACTGCACAAAAATAAAAATAATAGTATTAGATAAAGAGGTAAGTCTCTAAACCTTAAAATTTCCCATAATACAATGGGGTTTTGCTCATGCTTAGGAGAGACACATTAACAGTACTCCTAAAAGATCTTAGAATGATTAGCCATCAGGGAAAGGCAAAGCTAAAGCACATTTGATAAAGCACTTCACACATTCCAGGGTCGTCACAATAAAAAGAATGATAATGATGTGTTGTTAAGGGAGTGAGGAAATCAGAAGCTTTATTCACCACTCTTATTAATAAGGTAAGCTGGTTCCCCTGGTCTGAAAATGATCTGAAACTTCTTCAGAAAGTTAAATATGGAGTTAAAGATTCACCTTTCTACTCCTACTAACAAACTCAAGATAAATAAAATAGTTGTCCACCAATGATTTGTACATGGATATTCATGTAATGTTAATATTATATATAATGTTTATATTATATATACAAATCTTATTCGTATTAGTCAAAAAGTGAAAATGACCAGGCAGGTCTGTAATCTAGCTACTCAAGAAGCTGAGGCAGGAGGATCACAAATTCAGAGACAACCTGGGCAAATTTACAAGACCCTGTCTCAAAACAAAATTTTTAAAAGTGTTGCGCTTTGGCTTAGTGGTAGAACATTGTTTTGTGTGCAGGAGGCTCTGGGTTCAATCTGCAGTACGACACCCACACAGACACAAAGTAAAAATTACTATCCAGTGGGAAATGAACAAAGAAATGTGGCATTTTCATAAGATGGAAATCAGTCACAATAAGGAGGAATAAACTAAAATACTTATACAAGCTACAATATAACTTAAAATTGCAAACATCCTAAGTGAAAAGAGTCAGATCCAAAAGGCGTATATGGTATTACTTCATTAAAAATATCCACAGAAACTCGAGTGTATACATGGGTCTTTCCACATGTGAAGGAGAAACACAGAAATGGTATTTATTTAAAACTTAGAATCAAAATCCATTAGGAAAATGCAAGTCAAAGTCACATTGCACATACCACTTCACATTCACTAGTGTTGGCTAGAGCTGCAATATTGGGGGAAAAGAGATTGACTGCTTTGGGTATAGGCTTTTTTTGGAGAGGAAAGTAATAAAAATATTCTGAAATACCTGTGGATTAGAGAACCCAGGTGAGGTCACAATGTGTCACATACTTAGCACAGTGTACTTCCCCTGGTTGGAGGGGAACCACAGTGTTCATGAGACTCTGTGTATGGAGAGAGCACTCTTGTAATTGCTGCTGAAGAGTTCACATATTTTTACAAGTAAGACATTTCCTAGAATAAAACCATCATCTAGTTCTAATCTCACTGTACAGTCTGTCTCCCAGCAAGCTTCCTCAGGGCACTCTGGACCTCGTTGCTTCTCAGGCTGTGAATGATGGGCTCCAACATGGGGGTCACAACACAGAAGAGCACAGAGACCAGGGTGTCCATGTCCAGCCTTCTCTGGGCCTGTCATAGTGGAAGTTGGCTGTTCCATAGAAGACCACCACGGCAGTGAGGGGGGATGCACAGGTGGAGAAGGCCTTCCTTTTGCCCTGGGCAGAGGGAATCCCCAGGATGGTCTCAATGATGAGTTCGTAGGAGCCTGCAGTGAAGAGGCAGGGGCTCAGGCCCATGGTGGCACTGAAAACTTAGAGCGCAGACTCGTTGACAGAGGTTTCTGAGCAGGAGAGCTTCAGGAGCAATGGGGTGTCACAGAGAATGTGGCTGATCTGGTGGGGACTACACAGAGTGAGTGTGATTGCCAGCACCGTGTGTGTGACCAAATTCACCAGCCCACACAGCCAGGACCCAGTCACCAGGCCAACACAGACCTTCAAACTCATGATGACTGGGTACTGAGGAGGATGGCAGGTGGCCACCCAGCAGTCATACTGGCCACACAGCCAGTAAGAAGCCTTCTGTGCCAGCACTTGTCACCAAGAAGAAGATCTGGGAAAGGCAGCCCTCATAAGAAATGGCCTTCTTCTCCCAGAAGAAGTTTACCAGCAGTACTGGGAGGGTCGTGGATGTGTAGCAGACGTCCAAGAAGCTCAAATTGCTGAGGAAAAAGTACATTGGATTGTGGAGAGCAGGACTGACCCTGGTGGCCACTATTATGAGCATGTTCCCTAGGAGAGTGGTCAGGTAAATTACCAGAAAGAACAGGAAGAACCAGCCCTGTAGGTTGGAGTGGTTGGAAAATCCCAAGAAGATGGATTCAGTGACAAATGATTGATTACTCATTTCTAATGTTGTCATAGCTACAAAACAGAGAAAAAAAGACCATGATGAAAATGGACTGAGAGCACCCCAAACAGGCTTTTTAATCTGCAGCAACATGGCAAATGATATCGAATGAAAAGCAGCCTAGAGACTGATAAACTGTGGGACTGGTCTCATCGAATCAGACCCATGGAGCCGCACACATTTGCAGGGGTGATGGTGGGTGGGAGTAACCAGAGAATTGCTAGAATCTAACAGAAAGCCATTCAACCTCATCATGGTGTGAAGTCATTTCTTACTGTCTCAGTAATCTATGTCTCCTGTTGTCCTTTTATGTAAACATAAGATTTTTGGAGAAGTTCATTTTCATTGCAAATGTTAAGAAAAAATTTTACAAAGCAGAGTCATCATCTGCAGAAGCAGTCGGTGTTGCCTTCAGTGTTTTCCAATGTAGAGTTTTTCTCATTTTACATCAATCTTGATCTCTGTGTTCAAAAAGGCAGAAGTTAACTATTCCTGTACAATGCTGAAATTATCAGGGCAAGAGCAAAATAGAGGAAAGAAGTTGATGAAGTGGGGTTTGACTGGCTATCTTAAGTATATAGGGAAGATCAGTGGAGTAGAAGGAGAATGAGAGGGTGAAGAGGTTTGGGAAGGGAGGAAATGTGAAAAGTCTTTATGCAGATCATGTTATGTGCACATGAATGTCTACCAAAGGGGACTGCACCTGTATGTATATGTAGAAAGCACCAGTCAGAAATTAACAGATAAATGACCCAAAAAAAGATCAGTAGAGAAAGGAGAATGGGGGCAGGAAGGGGAGGGAGATGGGGGGTCAAGACTGAATGGAGTATATCAGATTCTATGCACGTAGGATCTTTCCAAATCAACCCAACTTCTTTGTATATCTATTGTGCTCTAATAAAAAATTTAAGAAGATGACATGATCCTATCAGCAAAGAATGAGATTTGAATTCTTCTTGACCTAATTTTATACCTTTAATTTCGTTCTTTTGTCCAATGGCTCTGGCAATTTCAAGGATGAAGTTGAATAAAAGTGGTGAAAGAGGGGGCACCCTGTCTTCTTCCAGTTTTTAGAGTGAATGCTTTCAATCTTTCTCCACTTAGAATGATGTTGCCTTGTGTTTAGCATAGATAGCTTTTACAATGCTTTTACAAAGTTCCTTCTGTCCCTAATGTTTCTACTGTTTTGACAGGTAGGGGTGCTATATTTTGTTAAATGCTTTTCCTGCATCTATTGAGATGATCAATAAACTTATATCTCTCTTAAATAAACTTAATCTCTCCACTTTGGCTAAACATTCAGATCATCTCCAGTCCTATAAATATTTTAATGAACATTTTCCTACATAAACATATGTGACCATTTCGAATTATCTCTTCAGAATAAAATTTAAATCTGACATAAAAGAATTTGTTGTGCAGTTTCTATTTAAAACTAGCTCATGGGAGAAATTATATTAAGTGAAATAAGCAGTTTTTCACTTCTTTGTGGAAGCTAAAAAGTTGATCTCAGAGAAGTAGGGATTAGAGCGGTGGTTATTAGATCCTGGGAGAGAATCACAAAAATCATTGTGAGTCTGATTTCTCAAAGACGCATGTGAAGGACTGCCTGAAACATGCCCTCTGAGTGTGGTCTTTAAAAAAAAATAAGAGTGGACTTCTTTTTTTTTTTTATTGATTGTTCAAAACATTACAGAGCTCAAGACATATCATCGTTCATACATTCGACTCAATTGGGTTTTTAACTCCCCAAATACATAATACATTTTTACATAATGATATATTAGTGACTGTTGTATTCTGCTACCTTTCCTATCCCATACTATCCCCCCTCCCCTCCCTCCCCTCCCATATTCCCTCTCTACCTCCTCTGCTGTTGTTCAATTCTCTCCCCTTTTTTCCCCCCACCCCCTTGCCCCTAATAACCTCTTATAATTTTGTGTATCACTGAAGGTCTCCTACCATTTCCATATGTTTTCCCTTCTCTCTTCCTTTCTCTCCCCCCATTCGTCTTAGTTTACTGTTAGTCTTTTCCTCATGCTCTTCCTTCCTGTTCTATTCTTAGTGGCTCTCTTTATATCAAAGAAGACATTTGACATTTGTTTTTTAGGGCTTGGCTAGCTTCACTTAGCATAATCTGCTCTAATGCCATCCATTTCCCTGCAAATTCTATGATTTTTTCGTTTCTTAGTGCTGCATAATACTCCATTGTGTATAGCTGCCACAATTTTTTTATCCACTCATCTATTGAAGGGCATCTAGGTTGGTTCCACAGTCTAGCTATTGTGAATTGTGCTGCTATAATCATTGATGTGGCCGTATCCGTATAGTGTGCTCTTCTAAGATCCTCAGGGAATAGTCCAAGAAGGGCAATAGCTGGGTCAAATGGTGGATCCATTCCCAGCTTTCCCAGGAATCTCCATACTACTTTCCAAATTGGCCTCACCATTTTGCAGTCCCACCAGCAGTGAACAAGTGTGCCCTTTTCCCCACATCCTCGCCAACACTTATTGTGGACTTCTAACAGGGTCCTCAGAAAATCTCTCTTCTCTCCTCATTGGGCAGCAGGAGGTCCATGGGTCTGGCTGCCTAGGAGCCAGCTGTGGTGTGCAAATGGGCAAAACCAGGACGGCTGGTGAATCTCAATAATCACTAGTAGACCACATTCTAGGTGAAGGCATGCTGGAAACAGGCCATCCAGAAGGATATGGCTTGAGCTCTGAAAATGACAGAATCTGTGGATTTAGGAAACTGTTGTGGGTCCAATCCACTCATAACACCTACTCCCTGGGTCAGTCCACGGTTGCCACAGTTACCACAGGCCTGACCAGAACAACCCGGAGGGGGAGATGCACTCTGGCGTCCTGGCTTGGAGGTTTGGTCTGGGGCCAGCTGACCCATTGCTGCCAGCCTGAGATGAGGTGGGACGCCGAGGTGGAAGGGAACAAGGGGGTAAGAGTCCCTAGCTCATGGCAGCCAGAAGGTTGGGGCAAGGGAGGGGACAGGACGAGACAGTTCGCAGAGGACAAGATGTGATTCCCCAGGGCATGTCCCTAGCCACACTCCACCTGCCCACACTCCTCTCAGTACAGTGGGCCTTTCAGATACTTAACCCACAAAATGGATGGATCCACAGATTAGGTCACAAGTCTCAAAGTCTAATCATTTCACCTCTGAACACTGCTACTGT
>NW_027524849.1:0-27184 GCF_052094955.1 Ictidomys tridecemlineatus
GTTTGTTTAGCTGTTGATGTATCCCCTAAGCAGAGAACTGGCGAGAATCACTTTTCATGGAAAATGGGCCTGTAAAAGCTTTCAAAAAAACTACAGAGTTGCCTAGAACACACTTTTCACCCCAATCTTGATGAAACTTTCAGGTAATGATCAGTACACCAATCCCACTTGGCTCGCCAAATCTCGTTCTTCTAGGTGAAACCGTTCGTTGGCAGTAACCTGTTTCATTTTGAGGTTTCACTCTGTTTTCTCCTATAGGGATACATGTATTTGGAACTCTAAATCAAACACGGTTTGTGCTAGCTCTTTGAAACTTGACACAATAAAGCAGTTTCAAGTTCTATCTCTATGGTTTGTTTGCTGTTAATGTAGCCCTAAGCAGAGACTGGCGAGAATCACTTTCATGGAAAGGGCCTGCCAAGCTTCCAAAAAACTACGAGTTGCCTGAAATCTCAGCACACACTTTTTCACCCAATCTTGATGAACCTTTCAGGTAATGGTCAGTACACCAATCCCACTTGGCTCGCCAAATTTCGTTCTTCTAGGTGAAACCGTTCGTTGGCAGTAACCGGTTTCATTTTGAGGTTTCACTCTGTTTTCTCCTATAGGGATACATGTATTTGGAACTCTAAATCAAACATGGTTTGTGCTAGCTCTTTGAAACTTGACACAATAAAGCAGTTTCAAGTTCTATCTCTATGGTTTGTTTGCTGTTGATGTAGCCCTAAGCAGAGACTGGCGAGAATCACTTTCATGGAAAGGGCCTGCCAAGCTTCCAAAAATCTACGAGTTGCCTAAAATCTCAGCACACACTTTTTCACCCAATCTTGATGAAACTTTCAGGTAATGATCAGTACACCAATCCCACTTGGCTCGCCAAATTTCGTTCTTCTAGGTGAAACCGTTCGTTGGCAGTAACCGGTTTCATTTTGAGGTTTCACTCTGTTTTCTCCTATAGGGATACATGTATTTGGAACTCTAAATCAAACACGGTTTGTGCTAGCTCTTTGAAACTTGACACAATAAAGCAGTTTCATGTTCTATCTCTATGGTTTGTTTGCTGTTGATGTAGCCCTAAGCAGAGACTGGTGAGAATCACTTTCATGGAGAAGGCCTGCCAAGCTTCCAAAAAACTACGAGTTTCCTGAAATCTCAGCACACACTTTTTCACCCAATCTTGATGAAACTTTCAGGTAATGATCAGTACACCAGTCCCACTTGGGTCGCCAAATCTCGTTCTTCTAGGTGAAACCGTTCGTTGGCAGTAACCGGTTACATTTTGAGGTTTCACTCTGTTTTCTCCTATAGGGATACATGTATTTGGAACTCTAAATCAAACACGGTTTGTGCTAGCTCTTTGAAACTTGACACAATAAAGCAGTTTCAAGTTCTATCTCTATGATTTGTTTGCTGGTGATGTAGCCCTAAGCAGAGACTGGCGAGAATCAGTTTCATGGAAACGGCCTGCCAAGCTTCCAAAAATCTATGAGTTGCCTGAAATCTCAGCACACACTTTTTCACCCAATCTTGATGAAACTTTCAGGTAATGGTCAGTACACCAATCCCACTTGGCTCGCCAAATTTCGTTCTTCTAGGTGAAACCGTTCGTTGGCAGTAATCGGTTTCATTTTGAGGTTTCACTCTGTTTTCTCCTATAGGGATACATGTATTTGGAACTCTAAATCAAACACGGTTTGTGCTAGCTCTTTGAAACTTGACACAATAAAGCAGTTTCAAGTTCTATCTCTATGGTTTGTTTGCTGTTGATGTAGCCCTAAGCAGAGACTGGCGAGAATCACTTTCATGGAAAGGGCCTGCCAAGCTTCCAAAAAACTACGAGTTGCCTGAAATCTCAGCACACACTTTTTCACCCAATCTTGATGAAACTTTCAGGTAATGATCAGTACACCCATCCCACTTGGCTTGCCAAATTTCGTTCTTCTAGGTGAATCCGTTCGTTGGCAGTAACCGGTTTCATTTTGAGGTTTCACTCTGTTTTCTCCTATAGGGATACATGTATTTGGAACTCTAAATCAAACACGGTTTGTGCTAGCTCTTTGAAACTTGACACAATAAAGCAGTTTCAAGTTCTATCTCTATGGTTTCTTTGCTATTGATGTAGCCCTAAGCAGAGACTGGCGAGAATCACTTTCATGGAAAGGGCCTGCCAAGCTTCCAAAAAACTACGAGTTGCCTGAAATCTCAACACACACTTTTTCACCCAATCTTGATGAAACTTTCAGGTAATGATCAGTACAACAATCCCACTTGGCTCGCAAAATCTCGTTCTTCTAGGTGAAACCGTTCCTTGGCAGTAACCGGTTTCATTTTGAGGTTTCACTCTGTTTTCTCCTATAGGGATACATGTATTTGGAACTCTAAATCAAACACGGTTTGTGCTAGCTCTTTGAAACTTGACACAATAAAGCAGTTTCAAGTTCTATCTCCATGGTTTGTTTGCTGTTGATGTACCCCTAAGCAGAGACTGGCGAGAATCACTTTCATGAAAAGGGCCTGCCAAGCTTTCAAAAAACTACGAGTTGCCTGAAATCTCAGCACACACTTTTTCACCCAATCTTGATGAAACTTTCAGGTAATGATCAGTACACCAATCCCACTTGGCTCGCCAAATCTCGTTCTTCTAGGTGAAACCGTTCGTTGGCAGTAACCTGTTTCATTTTGAGGTTTCACTCTGTTTTCTCCTATAGGGATACATGTATTTGGAACTCTAAATCAAACACGGTTTGTGCTAGCTCTTTGAAAATTGACACAATAAAGCAGTTTCAAGTTCTATCTCTATGGTTTGTTTGCTGTTAATGTAGCCCTAAGCAGAGACTGGCGAGAATCACTTTCATGGAAAGGGCCTGCCAAGCTTCCAAAAAACTACGAGTTGCCTGAAATCTCAGCACACACTTTTTCACCCAATCTTGATGAACCTTTCAGGTAATGGTCAGTACACCAATCGCACTTGGCTCGCCAAATTTCGTTCTTCTAGGTGAAACCGTTCGTTGGCAGTAACCGGTTTCATTTTGAGGTTTCACTCTGTTTTCTCCTATAGGGATACATGTATTTGGAACTCTAAATCAAACATGGTTTGTGCTAGCTCTTTGAAGCTTGACACAATAAAGCAGTTTCAAGTTCTATCTCTATGGTTTGTTTGCTGTTGATGTAGCCCTAAGCAGAGACTGGCGAGAATCACTTTCATGGAAAGGGCCTGCCAAGCTTCCAAAAAACTACGAGTTGCCTGAAATCTCAGCACACACTTTTTCACCCAATCTTGATGAAACTTTCAGGTAATGATCAGTACACCAACTCCACTTGGCTCGCCAAATTTCGTTCTTCTAGGTGAAACCGTTCGTTGGCAGTAACCGGTTTCATTTTGAGGTTTCACTCTGTTTTCTCCTATAGGGATACATGTATTTGGAACTCTAAATCAAACACGGTTTGTGCTAGCTCTTTGAAACTTGACACAATAAAGCAGTTTCAAGTTCTATCTCTATGGTTTGTTTGCTGTTGATGTAGCCCTAAGCAGAGACTGGTGAGAATCACTTTCATGGAGAAGGCCTGCCAAGCTTCCAAAAAACTACGAGTTGCCTGAAATCTCAGCACACACTTTTTCACCCAATCTTGATGAAACTTTCAGGTAATGATCAGTACACCAGTCCCACTTGGTTCGCCAAATCTCGTTCTTCTAGGTGAAACCGTTCGTTGGCAGTAACCGGTTTCATTTTGAGGTTTCACTCTGTTTTCTCCTATAGGGATACATGTATTTGGAACTCTAAATCAAACACGGTTTGTGCTAGCTCTTTGAAACTTGACACAATAAAGCAGTTTCAAGTTCTATCTCTATGATTTGTTTGCTGGTGATGTAGCCCTAAGCAGAGACTGGCGAGAATCAGTTTCATGGAAACGGCCTGCCAAGCTTCCAAAAATCTATGAGTTGCCTGAAATCTCAGCACACACTTTTTCACCCAATCTTGATGAAACTTTCAGGTAATGGTCAGTACACCAATCCCACTTGGCTCGCCAAATTTCGTTCTTCTAGGTGAAACCGTTCGTTGGCAGTAATCGGTTTCATTTTGAGGTTTCACTCTGTTTTCTCCTATAGGGATACATGTATTTGGAACTCTAAATCAAACACGGTTTGTGCTAGCTCTTTGAAACTTGACACAATAAAGCAGTTTCAAGTTCTATCTCTATGGTTTGTTTGCTGTTGATGTAGCCCTAAGCAGAGACTGGCGAGAATCACTTTCATGGAAAGGGCCTGCCAAGCTTCCAAAAAACTACGAGTTGCCTGAAATCTCAGCACACACTTTTTCACCCAATCTTGATGAAACTTTCAGGTAATGATCAGTACAACAATCCCACTTGGCTCGCAAAATCTCGTTCTTCTAGGTGAAACCGTTCGTTGGCAGTAACCTGTTTCATTTTGAGGTTTCACTCTGTTTTCTCCTATAGGGATACATGTATTTGGAACTCTAAATCAAACACGGTTTGTGCTAGCTCTTTGAAACTTGACACTATAAAGCAGTTTCAAGTTCTATCTCTATGGTTTGTTTGCTGTTGATGTAGCCCTAAGCAGAGACTGGCGAGAATCACTTTCATGGAAAGGGCCTGCCAAGCTTCCAAAAAACTACGAGTTGCCTGAAATCTCAGCACACACTTTTTCACCCAATCTTGATGAACCTTTCAGGTAATGGTCAGTACACCAATCCCACTTGGCTCGCCAAATTTCGTTCTTCTAGGTGAAACCGTTCGTTGGCAGTAACCGGTTTCATTTTGAGGTTTCACTCTGTTTTCTCCTATAGGGATACATGTATTTGGAACTCTAAATCAAACATGGTTTGTGCTAGCTCTTTGAAACTTGACACAATAAAGCAGTTTCAAGTTCTATCTCTATGGTTTGTTTGCTGTTGATGTAGCCCTAAGCAGAGACTGGCGAGAATCACTTTCATGGAAAGGGCCTGCCAAGCTTCCAAAAATCTACGAGTTGCCTAAAATCTCAGCACACACTTTTTCACCCAATCTTGATGAAACTTTCAGGTAATGATCAGTACACCAGTCCCACTTGGGTCGCCAAATCTCGTTCTTCTAGGTGAAACCGTTCGTTGGCAGTAACCGGTTTCATTTTGAGGTTTCACTCTGTTTTCTCCTATAGGGATACATGTATTTGGAACTCTAAATCAAACACGGTTTGTGCTAGCTGTTTGAAACTTGACACAATAAAGCAGTTTCAAGTTCTATCTCTATGGTTTGTTTGCTGTTGATGTAGCCCTAAGCAGAGACTGGCGAGAATCACTTTCATGGAAAGGGCCTGCCAAGCTTCCAAAAAACTACGAGTTGCCTGAAATCTCAGCACACACTTTTTCACCCAATCTTGATGAACCTTTCAGGTAATGGTCAGTACACCAATCCCACTTGGCTCGCCAAATTTCGTTCTTCTAGGTGACACCGTTCGTTGGCAGTAACCGGTTTCATTTTGAGGTTTCACTCTGTTTTCTCCTATAGGGATACATGTATTTGGAACTCTAAATCAAACACGGTTTGTGCTAGCTCTTTGAAACTTGACACAATAAAGCAGTTTCAAGTTCTATCTCTATGGTTTGTTTGCTGTTGATGTAGCCCTAAGCAGAGACTGGCGAGAATCACTTTCATGGAAAGCGCCTGCCAAGCTTCCAAAAAACTACGAGTTGCCTGAAATCTCAGCACACACTTTTTCACCCAATCTTGATGAAACTTTCAGGTAATGGTCAGTACACCCATCCCACTTGGCTCGCCAAATTTTGTTCTTCTCGGTTAAACCGTTCCTTGGCAGTAACCGGTTTCATTTTGAGGTTTCACTCTGTTTTCTCCTATAGGGATACATGTATTTGGAACTCTAAATCAAACACGGTTTGTGCTAGCTCTTTGAAACTTGACACAATAAAGCAGTTTCAAGTTCTATCTCTATGGTTCGTTTGCTGTTGATGTAGCCCTAAGCAGAGACTGGCGAGAATCACTTTCATGGAAAGGGCCTGCCAAGCTTCCAAAAAACTACGAGTTGCCTGAAATCTCAGCACAAACTTTTTCACCCAATCTTGATGAAACTTTCAGGTAATGATCAGTACACCAATCTCACTTGGCTCGCCAAATCTCGTTCTTCTAGGTGAAACCGTTCGTTGGCAGTAACCGGTTTCATATTGAGGTTTCACTCTGTTTTCTCCTATAGGGATACATGTATTTGGAACTCTAAATCAAACACGGTTTGTGCTAGCTCTTTGAAACTTGACACCATAATGAAGTTTCAAGTTCTATCTCTATGGTTTGTTTGCTGTTGATGTAGCCCTAAGCAGAGACTGGCGAAAATCACTTTCATAGAAAGGGCCTGCCAAGCTTCCAAAAAACTACGAGTTGCCTGAAATCTCAGCACACACTTTTTCACCCAATCTTGATGAAACTTTCAGGTAATGATCAGTACACCAATCCCACTTGGCTCACCAAATTTCGTTCTTCTAGGTGAAACCGTTCGTTGGCAGTAACCGGTTTCATTTTGAGGTTTCACTCTGTTTTCTCCTATAGGGATACATGTATTTTGAACTCTAAATCAAACACGGTTTGTGCTAGCTGTTTGAAACTTGACACAATAAAGCAGTTTCAAGTTCTATCTCTATGGTTTGTTTGCTGTTGATGTAGCCCTAAGCAGAGACTGGCGAGAATCACTTTCATGGGGCCTGCCAAGCATCCAAAAAACTACGAGTTGCCTGAAATCTCAGCACACACTTTTTCACCCAATCTTGATGAAACTTTCAGGTAATGATAAGTACACCAATCCCACTTGGCTCGCCAAATTTCGTTCTTCTAGGTGAAACCGTTCGTTGGCAGTAACCGGTTTCATTTTGAGATTTCACTCTGTTTTCTCCTATAGGGATACATGTATTTGGAACTCTAAATCAAACACGGTTTTTGCTAGCTCTTTGAAACTTGACACCATAAAGCAGTTTCAAGTTCTTTCTCTATGGTTTGTTTGCTGTTGATGTAGCCCTAAGCAGAGACTGGCGAGAATCACTTTCATGGAAAGGGCCTGCCAAGCTTCCAAAAAACTACGAGTCTCCTGAAATCTCAGCACACACTTTTTCACCCAATCTTGATGAAACTTTCAGGTAATGATCAGTACACCAATCCCACTTGGCTCGCAAAATTTCATACTTCTAGGTGAAATCGTTCGTTGGCAGTAACCGGTTTCATTTTGAGGTTTCACTCTGTTTTCTCCTATAGGGATACATGTATTTGGAACTCTAAATCAAACACGGTTTGTGCTAGCTCTTTGAAACTTGACACAATAAAGCAGTTTCAATTTCTATCTCTATGGTTTGTTTGCTGTTGATGTAGCCCTAAGCAGAGACTGGCGAGAATCACTTTCATGGAAAAGGCCTGCCAAGCTTCCAAAATCTATGAGTTTCCTGAAATCTCAGCACACACTTTTTCACCCAATGTTGATGAAACTTTCAGGTAATGATCAGTACACCAATCCCGCTTGGCTCGCCAAATTTCGTTCTTCTAGGTGAAACCGTTCGTTGGCAGTAACGGGTTTCATTTTGAGGTTTCACTCTGTTTTCTCCTATAGGGATACATGTATTTGGAACTCTAAATCAAACACGGTTTGTGATAGCTCTTTGAAACTTGACACAATAAAGCAGTTTCAAGTTCTATCTCTATGTTTTGTTTGCTGTTGATGTAGCCCTAAGCAGAGACTGGCGAGAATCACTTTCATGGAAAGGGCCTGCCAAGCTTCCAAAAAACTACGAGTATCCTGAAATCTCAGCAAACACTTTTTCACCCAATCTTGATGAAACTTTCAGGTAATGGTCAGTACACCAATCCCACTTGGCTCGCCAAATTTCGTTCTTCTAGGTGAAACCGTTCGTTGGCAGTAATCGGTTTCATTTTGAGGTTTCACTCTGTTTTCTCCTATAGGGATACATGTATTTGGAACTCTAAATCAAACACGGTTTGTGCTAGCTGTTTGAAACTTGACACAATAAAGCAGTTTCAAGTTCTAACTCTATGGTTTGTTTGCTGTTGATGTAGCCCTAAGCAGAGACTGGCGAGAATCACTTTCATGGGGCCTGCCAAGCATCCAAAATCTACGAGTTGCCTGAAATCTCAGCACACACTTTTTCACCCAATCTTGATGAAACTTTCAGGTAATGATCAGTACACCAATCCCACTTGCCTCGCCAAATTTCGTTCTTCTAGGTGAAACCGTTCGTTGGCAGTAACCGGTTTCATTTTGAGGTTTCACTCTGTTTTCTCCTATAGGGATACATGTGTTTGGAACTCTAAATCAAACATGGTTTGTGCTAGCTCTTTGAAACTTGACACACTAAAGCAGTTTCAAGTTCTATCTCTATGTTTTGTTTGCTGTTGATGTAGCCCTAAGCAGAGACTGGCGAGAATCACTTTCATGGAAAGGGCCTGCCAAGCTTCCAAAAAACTACGAGTATCCTGAAATCTCAGCAAACACTTTTTCACCCAATCTTGATGAAACTTTCAGGTAATGGTCAGTACACCAATCCCACTTGGCTCGCCAAATTTCGTTCTTCTAGGTGAAACCGTTCGTTGGCAGTAATCGGTTTCATTTTGAGGTTTCACTCTGTTTTCTCCTATAGGGATACATGTATTTGGAACTCTAAATCAAACACGGTTTGTGCTAGCTGTTTGAAACTTGACACAATAAAGCAGTTTCAAGTTCTATCTCTATGGTTTGTTTGCTGTTGATGTAGCCCTAAGCAGAGACTGGCGAGAATCACTTTCATGGGGCCTGCCAAGCATCCAAAAAACTACGAGTTGCCTGAAATCTCAGCACACACTTTTTCACCCAATCTTGATGAAACTTTCAGGTAATGATAAGTACACCAATCCCACTTGGCTCGCCAAATTTCGTTCTTCTAGGTGAAACCGTTCGTTGGCAGTAACCGGTTTCATTTTGAGGTTTCACTCTGTTTTCTCCTATAGGGATACATGTATTTGGAACTCTAAATCAAACACGGTTTTTGCTAGCTCTTTGAAACTTGACACCATAAAGCAGTTTCAAGTTCTATCTCTATGGTTTGTTAGCTGTTGATATAGCCCTGAGCAGAGACTGGCGAGAATCAGTTTCATGGAAAGGGCCTGCCAAGCTTCCAAAAAACTACGAGTTGCCTGAAATCTCAGCACACACTTTTTCACCCAATCTTGATGAAACTTTCAGGTAATGATCAGTACACCAATCCCACTTGGCTCGCCAAATTTCGTTCTTCTAGGTGAAACCGTTCGTTGGCAGTAACCGGTTTCATTTTGAGGTTTCACTCTGTTTTCTCCTATAGGGATACATGTATTTGGAACTCTAAATCAAACACGGTTTGTGCTAGCACTTTGAAACTTGACACAATAAAGCAGTTTCAAGTTCTATCTCTATGGTTTGTTTGCTGTTGATGTAGCCCTAAGCAGAGACTGGCGAGAATCACTTTCATGGAAAGGGCCTGCCAAGCTTCCAAAAAACTACGAGTTGCCTGAAATCTCAGCACACAGTTTTTCACCCAATCTTGATGAAACTTTCAGGTAATGATCAGTACACCAATCCCACTTGGCTCGCCAAATTTTGTTCTTCTAGGTGAAACAGTTCGTTGGCAGTAACCGGTTTCATTTTCAGGTTTCACTCTGTTTTCTCCTATAGGGATACATGTATTTGGAACTCTAAATCAAACACGGTTTTTGCTAGCTCTTTGAAACTTGACACCATAAAGCAGTTTCAAGTTCTATCTCTATGGTTTGTTAGCTGTTGAAGTAGCCCTGAGCAGAGACAGGCGAGAATCAGTTTCATGGAAAGGGCCTGCCAAGCTACCAAAAAACTACGAGTTGCCTGAAATCTCAGCACACACTTTTTCAACCAATCTTGATGAAACTTTCAGGTAATGATCAGTACACCAATCCCACTTGGCTCGCCAAGTTTCGTTCTTCTAGGTGAAACCGTTCGTTGGCAGTAACCGGTTTCATTTTGAGGTTTCACTCTGTTTTCTCCTATAGGGATACATGTATTTGGAACTCTAAATCAAACACGGTTTGTGCTAGCTCTTTGAAACTTGACACAATAAAGCAGTTTCAAGCTCTTTCTCTATGGTTTGTTTGCTGTTGATGTAGCCCTAAGCAGAAACTGGCGAGAATCACTTTCATGGATAGGGCCTGCCAAGATTCCAAAAAACTACGAGTTGCCTGAAATCTCAGCACACACTTTTTCACCCAATCTTGATGAAACTTTCAGGTAATGATCACTACACCAATCCCACTTGGCTCGCCAAATCTCGTTCTTCTAGGTTAAACCGTTCGTTGGCAGTAACGGGTTTCATTTTGAGGTTTCACTCTGTTTTCTCCTATAGGGATACATGTATTTGGAACTCTAAATCAAACACGGTTTGTGATAGCTCTTTGAAACTTGACACAATAAAGCAGTTTCAAGTTCTATCTCTATGGTTTGTTTGCTGTTGATGTAGCCCTAAGCAGAGACTGGCGAGAATCACTTTCATGGAAAGAACCTGCCAAGCTTCCAAGAAACTACGAGTTGCCTGAAATTTCAGCACACACTTTTTCACCCAATCTTGATGAAACTTTCAGGTAATGATCAGTACACCAATCCCACTTGGCTCGCCAAATTTCGTTCTTCTAGGTGAAACCGTTCGTTGGCAGTAACCGGTTTCATTTTGAGGTTTCACTCTGTTTTCTCCTATAGGGATACATGTGTTTGGAACTCTAAATCAAACACGGTTTGTGCTAGCTCTTTGAAACTTGACACACTAAAGCAGTTTCAAGTTCTATCTCTATGTTTTGTTTGCTGTTGATGTAGCCCTAAGCAGAGACTGGCGAGAATCACTTTCATGGAAAGGGCCTGCCAAGCTTCCAAAAAACTACGAGTATCCTGAAATCTCAGCAAACACTTTTTCACCCAATCTTGATGAAACTTTCAGGTAATGGTCAGTACACCAATCCCACTTGGCTCGCCAAATTTCGTTCTTCTAGGTGAAACCGTTCGTTGGCACTAATCGGTTTCATTTTGAGGTTTCACTCTGTTTTCTCCTATAGGAATACATGTATTTGGAACTCTAAATCAAACACGGTTTGTGCTAGCTGTTTGAAACTTGACACAATAAAGCAGTTTCAAGTTCTAACTCTATGGTTTGTTTGCTGTTGATGTAGCCCTAAGCAGAGACTGGCGAGAATCACTTTCATGGGGCCTGCCAAGCATCCAAAAAACTACGAGTTGCCTGAAATCTCAGCACACACTTTTTCACCCAATCTTGATGAAACTTTCAGGTAATGATCAGTACACCAATCCCACTTGGCTCGCCAAATTTCGTTCTTCTAGGTGAAACCGTTCGTTGGCAGTAACCGATTTCATTTTGAGGTTTCACTCTGTTTTATCCTATAGGGATACATGTATTTGGAACTCTAAATCAAACACGGTTTGTGCTAGCTCTTTGAAACTTGACACAATAAAGCAGTTTCAAGTTCTATCTCTATGGTTTGTTTGCTGTTGATGTAGCCCTAAGCAGAGACTGGCGAGAATCACTTTCATGGAAAGGGCCTGCCAGGCTTCCAAAAAACTACGAGTTCCCTGAAATCTCAGCACATACTTTTTCACCCAATCTTGATGAAACTTTCAGGTAATGATCAGTACACCAATCCCACTTGGCTCGCCAAATTTCGTTCTTCTAGGTGAAACCGTTCGTTGGCAGTAACCGGTTTCAATTTGAGGTTTCACTCTGTTTTCTCCTATAGGGATACATGTATTTGGAACTCTAAATCAAACACGGTTTGTGCTAGGTCTTTGAAACTTGACACAATAAAGCAGTTTCAAGTTCTATCTCTATGGTTTGTTTGCTGTTGATGTAGCCCTAAGCAGAGACTGGCGAGAATCACTTTCATGGAAAGGGCCTGCCAGGCTTCCAAAAAACTACGAGTTCCCTGAAATCTCAGCACATACTTTTTCACCCAATCTTGATGAAACTTTCAGGTAATGATCAGTACACCAATCCCACTTGGCTCGCCAAATTTCGTTCTTCTAGGTGAAACCGTTCATTGGCAGTAACCGGTTTCATTTTGAGGTTTCACTCTGTTTTCTCCTATAGGGATACATGTATTTGGAACTCTAAATCAAACACGGTTTATGCTAGCTCTTTGAAACTTGACACAATAAAGCAGTTTCAAGTTCTATCTCTATGGTTTGTTTGCTGTTGATATAGCCCTAAGCAGAGACTGGCGAGAATCACTTTCATGGAAAGGGCCTGCCAAGCTTCCAAAAAACTACGAGTTACCTGAAATCTCAGCACACACTTTTTCACCCAATCTTGATGAAACTTTCAGGTAATGATCAGTACACCAATCCCACTTGGCTCGCCAAATTTCGTTCTTCTAGGTGAAACCGTTCGTTGGCAGTAACCGGTTTCATTTTGAGGTTTCACTCTGTTTTCTCCTATAGGGATACATGTATTTGGAACTCTAAATCAAACACGGTTTGTGCTAGCTCTTTTAAACTTGACACAATAAAGCAGTTTCAAGTTCTATCTCTATGGTTTGTTTGCTGTTGATATAGCCCTAAGCAGAGACTGGCGAGAATCACTTTCATGGAAAGGGCCTGCCAAGCTTCCAAAAAACTACGAGTTGCCTGAAATCTCAGCACACACTTTTTCACCCAATCTTGATGAAACTTTCAGGTAATGATCAGTACAACAATCCCACTTGGCTCGCCAAATTTCGTTCTTCTAGGTGAAACCGTTCGTTGGCAGTAACCGGTTTCATTTTGAGGTTTCACTCTGTTTTCTCCTATAGGGATACATGTATTTGGAACTCTGAATCAAACATGGTTTGTGCTAGCTCTTTGAAACTTGACACAATAAAGCAGTTTCAAGTACTATCTCTATGGTTTGTTTGCTGTTGATGTAGCCCTGAGCAGAGACTGGCGAGAATCAGTTTCATGGAAAGGGCCTGCCAAGCTTCCAAAAAACTACGAGTTGCCTGAAATCTCAGCACACCCTTTTTCACCCAATCTTGATGAAACTTTCAGGTAATGATCAGTACACCAATCCCACTTGGCTCGCCAAATTTCGTTCTTCTAGGTTAAACCGTTCGTTGGCAGTAACCGGTTTCATTTTGAGGTTTCACTCTGTTTTCTCCTATAGGGATACATGTATTTGGAACTCTAAATGAAACACGGTTTGTGCTAGCTCTTTGAAACTTGACACAATAAAGCAGTTTAAAGTTCTATCTCTATGGTTTGTTTGCTGTTGATGTAGCCCTAAGCAGAGACTGGCGAGAATCACTTTCATGGAAAGGGCCTGCCAAGCTTCCAAAAAACTACGAGTTGCCTGAAATGTCAGCACACACTTTTTCACCCAATCTTGATGAAACTTTCAGGTAATGATCAGTACACCAATCCCACTTGGCTCGCCAAATTTTGTTCTTCTGGTGAAACAGTTCGTTGGCAGTAACCGGTTTCATTTTTAGGTTTCACTCTGTTTTCTCCTATAGGGATACATGTATTTGGAACTCTAAATCAAACACGGTTTTTGCTAGCTTTTTGAAACTTGACACCATAAAGCAGTTTCAAGTTCTATCTCTATGGTTTGTTAGCTGTTGATGTAGCCCTGAGCAGAGACAGGCGAGAATCAGTTTCATGGAAAGGGCCTGCAAAGCTACCAAAAAACTACGAGTTGCCTGAAATCTCAGCACACACTTTTTCAACCAATCTTGATGAAACTTTCAGGTAATGATCAGTACACCAATCCCACTTGGCTCGCCAAGTTTCGTTCTTCTAGGTGAAACCGTTCGTTGGCAGTAACCGGTTTCATTTTGAGGTTTCACTCTGTTTTCTCCTATAGGGATACATGTATTTGGAACTCTAAATCAAACACGGTTTGTGCTAGCTCTTTGAAACTTGACACCATAAAGCAGTTTCAAGTTCTATCTGTATGGTTTTTTTGCTGTTGATGTAGCCCTAAACAGAGACTGGCGAGAATCACTTTCATGGAAAGGGCCTGCCAAGCTTCCAAAAAACTACGAGTTGCCTAAAATCTCAGCACACACTTTTTCACCCAATCTTGATGAATCTTTCAGGTAATGATCAGTACACCAATCCCACTTGGCTCGCCAAATTTCGTTCTTCTAGGTTAAACCGTTCGATGGCAGTAACCGGTTTCATTTTGAGGTTTCACTCTGTTTTCTCCTATAGGGATACATGTATTTGGAACTCTAAATCAAACACGGTTTGTGCTAGCTCTTTGAAACTTGACACAATAAAGCAGTTTCAAGTTCTATCTCTATGGTTTGTTTGCTGTTGATATAGCCCTAAGCAGAGACTGGCGAGAATCACTTTCATGGAAAGGGCCTGCCAAGCTTCCAAAAAACTACGAGTTGCCTGAAATCTCAGCACACACTTTTTCACCCAATCTTGATGAAACTTTCAGGTAATGATCAGTACACCAATCCCACTTGGCTCGCCAAATTTCGTTCTTCTAGGTGAAACCGTTCGTTGGCAGTAACCGGTTTCATTTTGAGGTTTCACTCTGTTTTCTCCTATAGGGATACATGTATTTGGAACTCTAAATCAAACACGGTTTGTGCTAGCTCTTTGAAACTTGACACAATAAAGCAGTTTCAAGTTCTATCTCTATGGTTTGTTTGCTGTTGATATAGCCCTAAGCAGAGACTGGTGAGAATCACTTTCATGGAAAGGGCCTGCCAAGCTTCCAAAAAACTACGAGTTGCCTGAAATCTCAGCACACACTTTTTCACCCAATCTTGATGAAACTTTCAGGTAATGATCAGTACACCAATCCCACTTGGCTCGCCAAATTTCGTTCTTCTAGGTGAAACCGTTCGTTGGCAGTAACCGGTTTCATTTTGAGGTTTCACTCTGTTTTCTCCTATAGGGATACATGTATTTGGAACTCTAAATCAAACACGGTTTGTGCTAGCTCTTTGAAACTTGACACAATAAAGCAGTTTCAAGTTCTATCTCTATGGTTTGTTTGCTGTTGATGTAGCCCTAAGCAGAGACTGGCGAGAATCACTTTCATGGAAAGGGCCTGCCAGGCTTCCAAAAAACTACGAGTTCCCTGAAATCTCAGCACATACTTTTTCACCCAATCTTGATGAAACATTCAGGTAATGATCAGTACACCAATCCCACTTGGCTCACCAAATTTCGTTCTTCTAGGTGAAACCGTTCGTTGGCAGTAACCGGTTTCATTTTGAGGTTTCACTCTGTTTTCTCCTATAAAGATACTTGTATTTTGAACTCTAAATCAAACACGGTTTGTGCTAGCTCTTTGAAACTTGACACAATAAAGCAGTTTCAAGTTCTATCTCTATGGTTTGTTTGCTGTTGATGTAGCCCTAAGCAGAGACTGGCGAGAATCACTTTCATGGAAAGGGCCTGCCAAGCTTCCAAAAAACTACGAGTTGCCTGAAATCTCAGCACACACTTTTTCACCCAATCTTGATGAAACTTTCAGGTAATGATCAGTACACCAATCCCACTTGGCTCGCCAAATCTCGTTCTTCTAGGTGAAACCGTTCGTTGGCAGTAACCGGTTTCATTTTAAGGTTTCACTCTGTTTTCTCCTATAGGGATACATGTATTTGGAACTCTAAATCAAACACGGTTTGTGCTAGCTCTTTGAAACTTGACACAATAAAGCAGTTTCAAGTTCTATCTCTATGGTTTGTTTGCTGTTGATGTAGCCCTAAGCAGAGACTGGCGAGAATCACTTTCATGGAAAGGGCCTGCCAAGCTTCCAAAAAACTACGAGTTGCCTGAAATCTCAGCACACACGTTTTCACCCAATCTTGATGAAACTTTCAGGTAATGATCAGTACACCAATCCCACTTGGCTCGCCAAATTTCATTCTTGTAGGTGAAACCGTTCGTTGCCAGTAACCGGTTTCATTTTGAGGTTTCACTCTGTTTTCTCCTATAGGGATACATGTATTTGGAACTCTAAATCAAACACGGTTTATGCTAGCTCTTTGAAACTTGACACCATAAAGCAGTTTCAAATTCTATATCTATGGTTTCTTAGCTGTTGATGTAGCCCTGTGCAGAGACTGGCGAGAATCAGTTTCATGGAAAGGGCCTGCCAAGCTACCAAAAAACTACGAGTTGCCTGAAATCTCAGCACACACTTTTTCGCCCAATCTTGATGAAACTTTCAGGTAATGATAAGTACACCAATCCCACTTGGCTCGCCAAATTTCGTTCTTCTAGGTGAAACCGTTCGTTGGCAGTAACCGGTTTCATTTTGAGGTTTCACTCTGTTTTCTCCTATAGGGATACATGTATTTGTAACTCTAAATCAAACACGGTTTTTGCTAGCTCTTTGAAACTTGACACAATAAAGCAGTTTCAAGTTCTATCTCTATGGTTTGTTAGCTGTTGATGTAGCCCTGAGCAGAGACTGGCGAGAATCAGTTTCATGGAAAGGGCCTGCCAAGCTTCCAAAAAACTACGAGTTGCCTGAAATCTCAGCACACACTTTTTCACCCAATCTTGATGAAACTTTCAGGTAATGATCAGTACACCAATCCCACTTGGCTCGCCAAATTTCGTTCTTCTAGGTTAAACCGTTCGTTGGCAGTAACCGGTTTCATTTTGAGGTTTCACTCTGTTTTCTCCTATAGGGATACATGTATTTGGAACTCTAAATCAAACACGGTTTGTGCTAGCTCTTTGAAAGTTGACACAATAAAGCAGTTTAAAGTTCTATCTCAATGGTTTGTTTGCTGTTGATGTAGCCCTAAGCAGAGACTGGCGAGAATCACTTTCATGGAAAGGGCCTGCCAAGCTTCCAAAAAACTACGAGTTGCCTGAAATGTCAGCACACACTTTTTCACCCAATCTTGATGAAACTTTCAAGTAATGATCAGTACACCAATCCCACTTGGCTCGCCAAATTTTGTTCTTCTAGGTGAAACAGTTCGTTGGCAGTAACCGGTTTCATTTTTAGGTTTCACTCTGTTTTCTCCTATAGGGATACATGTATTTGGAACTCTAAATCAAACACGGTTTTTGCTAGCTCTTTGAAACTTGACACCATAAAGCAGTTTCAAGTTCTATCTCTATGGTTTGTTAGCTGTTGATGTAGCCCTGAGCAGAGACAGGCGAGAATCAGTTTCATGGAAAGGGCCTGCCAAGCTTCCAAAAAACTACGAGTTGCCTGAAATCTCAGCACACACTTTTTCAACCAATCTTGATGAAACTTTCAGGTAATGATCAGTACACCAATCCCACTTGGCTCGCCAAGTTTCGTTCTTCTAGGTGAAACCGTTCGTTGGCAGTAACCGGTTTCATTTTGAGGTTTCACTCTGTTTTCTCCTATAGGGATACATGTATTTGGAACTCTAAATCAAACACGGTTTGTGCTAGCTCTTTGAAACTTGACACCATAATGCAGTTTCAAGTTCTATCTGTATGGTTTTTTTGCTGTTGATGTAGCCCTAAACAGAGACTGGCGAGAATCACTTTCATGGAAAGGGCCTGCCCAGCTTCCAAAAAACTACGAGTTGCCTAAAATCTCAGCACACACTTTTTCACCCAATCTTGATGAATCTTTCAGGTAATGATCAGTACACCAATCCCACTTGGCTCGCCAAATTTCGTTCTTCTAGGTTAAACCGTTCGATGGCAGTAACCGGTTTCATTTTGAGGTTTCACTCTGTTTTCTCCTATAGGGATACATGTATTTGGAACTCTAAATCAAACACGGTTTGTGCTAGCTCTTTGAAACTTGACACCATAAAGCAGTTTCAAGTTCTATCTCTATGGTTTGTTTGCTGTTGATGTAACCCTAAGCAGAGACTGGTGAGAATCACTTTCATGGAAAGGGCCTGCCAAGCTTCAAAAAAACTACGAGTTGCCTGAAATCTCAGCACACACTTTTTCACCCAATCTTGATGAAACTTTCAGGTAATGATCAGTACACCAATCCCACTTGGCTCGCCAAATTTCCTTCTTCTAGGTGAAACCGTTCGTTGGCAGTAACCGGTTTTATATTGAGGTTTCACTCTGTTTTCTCCTATAGAAATACATGTATTTGGAACTCTAAATCAAACACGGTTTGTGCTAGCTCTTTGAAACTTGACACAATAAAGCAGTTTCAAGTTCTATCTCTATGGTTTGTTTGCTGTTGATGTAGCCCTAAGCAGAGACTGGCGAGAATCACTTTCATGGAAAGGGCCTGCCAAGCTTCCAAAAAACTACGAGTTGCCTGAAATCTCAGCACACACTTTTTCACCCAATCTTGATGAAACTTTCAGGTAATGATCAGTACACCAATCCCACTTGGCTCGCCAAATTTCGTTCTTCTATGTGAAACCGTTCGTTGGCAGTAACCGGTTTCATTTTGAGGTTTCACTCTGTTTTCTCCTATAGGGATACATGTATTTGGAACTCTAAATCAAACACGGTTTGTGCTCGCTCTTTCAAACTTGACACAATAAAGCAGTTTCAAGTTCTATCTTTATGGTTTGTTTGCTGTTGATGTAGCCCTAAGCAGAGACTGGCGAGAATCACTTTCATGGAAAGGGCCTGCCAAGCTTCCAAAAAACTACGAGTTGCCTGAAATCTCAGCACACACTTTTTCACCCAAACTTGATGAAACTTTCAGGTAATGATCAGTACACCAATCCCACTTGGCTCGCCAAATTTCGTTCTCCTAGGTGAAACCGTTCATTGGCAGTAACCGGTTTCATTTTGAGGTGTCACTCTCTTTTCTCCTATAGGGATACATGCATTTGGAACTCGAAATCAAACACGGTTTGTGCTAGCTCTTTGAAACTTGACACCATATAGCAGTTTCAAGTTCTATCTCTATGGTTTGTTTGCTGTTGATGTAGCCCTAAGCAGAGACTGGCGAAAATCACTTTCATGGAAAGGGCCTGCCAAGCTTCCAAAAAACTAAGAGTTGCCTGAAATCTCAGCACACACTTTTTCACCCAATCTTGATGAAACTTTCAGGTAATGATCAGTACACCAATCCCACTTGGCTCGCCAAATTTCGTTCTTCTAGGTGAAACAGTTCGTTGGCAGTAACCGGTTTCATTTTGAGGTTTCACTCTGTTTTCTCCTATAGGGATACATGTATTTGGAACTCTAAATCAAACACGGTTTTTGCTAGCTCTTTGAAACTTGACACCATAAAGCAGTTTCAAGTTCTATCTCTATGGTTTGTTAGCTGTTGATGTAGCCCTGAGCATAGACTGGCGAGAATCAGTTTCATGGAAAGGGCCTGCCAAGCTTCCAAAAAACTACGAGTTGCCTGAAATCTCAGCACACACTTTTTCACCCAATCTTGATGAAACTTTCAGGTAATGATCAGTACACCAATCCCACTTGGCTCGCCAAATTTCGTTCTTCTAGGTGAAACCGTTCGTTGGAAGTAACCGGTTTCATTTTGAGGTTTCACTCTGTTTTCTCCTATAGGGATACATGTATTTGGAACTCTAAATCAAACACGGTTTGTGCTAGCTCTTTGAAACTTGACACCATAAAGCAGTTTCAAGTTCTATCTCTATGGTTTTTATGCTGTTGATGTAGCCCTAAGCAGAGACTGGCGAGAATCACTTTCATGGAAAGGGCCTGCCAATCTTCCAAAAAATTCCGACTTGCCTAAAAATTCAGCACACACTTTTTCACCCAATCTTGATGAAACTTTCAGGTAATGATCAGTACACCAATCTTACTTGGCTCGCCAAATTTCGTTCTTCTAGGTTAAACCGTTCGTTGGCAGTAACTGGTTTCATTTTGAGGTTTCACTCTGTTTTCTCCTATAGGGATACATGTATTTGGAACTCTAAATCAAACACGGTTTGTGCTAGCTCTTTGAAACTTGACACAATAAAGCAGTTTCAAGGTCTATCTCTATGGTTTGTTTGCTGTTGATGTAGCCCTAAGCAGAGACTGGCGAGAATCGCTTTCATGGAAAGGGCCTGCCAAGCTTCCAAAAAATTCCGAGTTGCCTGAAATCTCAGCAAACACTTTTTCACCCAATCTTGATGATACTTTCAGGTAATGATCAGTACACCAATCCCACTTGGCTCGCCAAATTTCGTTCTTCTAGGTTAAACCGTTCGTTTGCAGTAACCATTTTTATTTTGAGGTTTCACTCTGTTTTCTCCTATAGGGATACATGCATTTGGAACTCGAAATCAAACACGGTTTGTGCTAGCTCTTTGAAACTTGACACCATATAGCAGTTTCAAGTTCTATCTCTATGGTTTTTATGCTGTTGATGTAGCCCTAAGCAGAGACTGGCGAGAATCACTTTCATGGAAAGGGCCTGCCAAGCTTCCAAAAAATTCCGACTTGCCTAAAAATTCAGCACACACTTTTTCACCCAATCTTGATGAAACTTTCAGGTAATGATCAGTACACCAATCTTACTTGGCTCGCCAAATTTCGTTCTTCTAGGTTAAACCGTTCGTTGGCAGTAACTGGTTTCATTTTGAGGTTTCACTCTGTTTTCTCCTATAGGGATACATGTATTTGGAACTCTAAATCAAACACGGTTTGTGCTACCTCTTTGAAACTTGACACAATAAAGCAGTTTCAAGGTCTATCTCTATGGTTTGTTTGCTGTTGATGTAGCCCTAAGCAGAGACTGGCGAGAATCGCTTTCATGGAAAGGGCCTGCCAAGCTTCCAAAAAATTCCGAGTTGCCTGAAATCTCAGCAAACACTTTTTCACCCAATCTTGATGATACTTTCAGGTAATGATCAGTACACCAATCCCACTTGGCTCGCCAAATTTCGTTCTTCTATGTTAAATCGTTCGTTTGCAGTAACCATTTTTATTTTGAGGTTTCACTCTGTTTTCTCCTATAGGGATACATGTATTTGGAACTCTAAATCAAACACGGTTTGTGCTAGCTCTTTGAAACTTGACACCATAAAGCAGTTTCAAGTTCTATCTCTATGGTTTGTTTGCTGTTGATGTAGCCCTAAGCAGAGACTGGCGAGAATCACTTTCAT
This sequence comes from Ictidomys tridecemlineatus, assembly GCF_052094955.1. Taxonomy (NCBI): domain Eukaryota; kingdom Metazoa; phylum Chordata; class Mammalia; order Rodentia; family Sciuridae; genus Ictidomys; species Ictidomys tridecemlineatus. Next base: position 21,037 of record NW_027524849.1, read on the forward strand.
GGAAAGGGCCTGCCAAGCTTCCAAAAAACTACGAGTTTCCTGAAATCTCAGCACACACTTTTTCACCCAATCTTGATGAAACTTTCAGGTAATGATCAGTACACCAATCCCACTTGGCTAGCCAAATTTCGTTCTTCTAGGTGAAACCGTTCATTGGCAGTAACCGGTTTCATTTTGAGGTTTCACTCTGTTTTCTCCTAAAGGGATACATGTATTTGGAACTCTAAATCAAACACGGTTTGTGCTAGCTCTTTGAAACTTGACACCATAAAGCAGTTTCAAGTTCTATCTCTATGGTTTGTTTGCTGTTGATGTAGCCCTAAGCAGAGACTGGCGAGAATCACTTTCATGGAAAGGGCCTGCCAAGCTTCCAAAAAACTACGAGTTGCCTGAAATCTCAGCACACACTTTTTCACCCAATCTTGATGAAACTTTCAGGTAATGATCAGTACACCAATCCCACTTGGCTCGCCAAATTTCGTTCTTCTAGGTGAAACAGTTCGTTGGCAGTAACCGGTTTCATTTTGAGGTTTCACTCTGTTTTCTCCTATAGGGATACATGTATTTGGAACTCTAAATCAAACACGGTTTTTGCTAGGTCTTTGAAACTTGACACCATCAAGCAGTTTCAAGTTCTATCTCTATGGTTTCTTAGCTGTTGATGTAGCCCTGAGCAGAGACTGGCGAGAATCAGTTTCATGGAAAGGGCCTGCCAAGCTTCCAAAAAACTACGAGTTGCAGAAATCTCAGCACACACTTTTTCACCCAATCTTGATGAAACTTTCAGGTAATGATCAGTACACCAATCCCACTTGGCTCGCCAAATTTCGTTCTTCTAGGTTAAACCGTTCGTTGGCAGTAACCGGTTTCATTTTGAGGTTTCACTCTGTTTTCTCCTATAGGGATACATGTATTTGGAACTCTAAATCAAACACAGTTTGTGCAAGCTCTTTGAAACTTGCACCATAAAGCAGTTTCAAGTTCTATCTCTATGGTTTGTTTGCTGTTGATGCCCTAAGCAGAGACTGGCGAGAATCACTTTCATGGAAAGGGCCTGCCAAGCTTCCAAAAAACTACGAGTTGCATGAAATCTCAGCACACACTTTTTCACCCAATCTTGATGTAACTTTCAGGTAATGATCAGTACACCAATCCCACTTGGCTCACCAAATTTCGTTCTTCTAGGTTAAACCGTTCGTTGGCAGTAACCGGTTTCATTTTGAGGTTTCACTCTGTTTTCTCCTATAGGGATACATGTATTTGGAACTCTAAATCAAACACGGTTTGTGCTAGCTCTTTGAAAGTTGACACAATAAAGCAGTTTAAAGTTCTATCTCTATGGTTTGTTTGCTGTTGATGTAGCCCTAAGCAGAGACTGGCGAGAATCACTTTCATGGAAAGGGCCTGCCAAGCTTCCAAAAAACTACGAGTTGCCTGAAATGTCAGCACACACTTTTTCACCCAATCTTGATGAAACTTTCAAGTAATGATCAGTACACAAATCCCACTTGGCTCGCCAAATTTTGTTCTTCTAGGTGAAACAGTTCGTTGGCAGTAACCGGTTTCATTTTTAGGTTTCACTCTGTTTTCTCCTATAGGGATACATGTATTTGGAACTCTAAATCAAACACGGTTTTTGCTAGCTCTTTGAAACTTGACACCATAAAGCAGTTTCAAGTTCTATCTCTATGGTTTGTTAGCTGTTGATGTAGCCCTGAGCAGAGACAGGCGAGAATCAGTTTCATGGAAAGGGCCTGCCAAGCTTCCAAAAAACTACGAGTTGCCTGAAATCTCAGCACACACTTTTTCAACCAATCTTGATGAAACTTTCAGGTAATGATCAGTACACCAATCCCACTTGGCTCGCCAAGTTTCGTTCTTCTAGGTGAAACCGTTCGTTGGCAGTAACCGGTTTCATTTTGAGGTTTCACTCTGTTTTCTCCTATAGGGATACATGTATTTGGAACTCTAAATCAAACACGGTTTGTGCTAGCTCTTTGAAACTTGACACCATAAAGCAGTTTCAAGTTCTATCTGTATGGTTTTTTTGCTGTTGATGTAGCCCTAAACAGAGACTGGCGAGAATCACTTTCATGGAAAGGGCCTGCCCAGCTTCCAAAAAACTACGAGTTGCCTAAAATCTCAGCACACACTTTTTCACCCAATCTTGATGAATCTTTCAGGTAATGATCAGTACACCAATCCCACTTGGCTCGCCAAATTTCGTTCTTCTAGGTTAAACCGTTCGATGGCAGTAACCGGTTTCATTTTGAGGTTTCACTCTGTTTTCTCCTATAGGGATACATGTATTTGGAACTCTAAATCAAACACGGTTTGTGCTAGCTCTTTGAAACTTGACACCATAAAGCAGTTTCAAGTTCTATCTCTATGGTTTGTTTGCTGTTGATGTAACCCTAAGCAGAGACTGGTGAGAATCACTTTCATGGAAAGGGCCTGCCAAGCTTCAAAAAAACTACGAGTTGCCTGAAATCTCAGCACACACTTTTTCACCCAATCTTGATGAAACTTTCAGGTAATGATCAGTACACCAATCCCACTTGGCTCGCCAAATTTCCTTCTTCTAGGTGAAACCGTTCGTTGGCAGTAACCGGTTTTATATTGAGGTTTCACTCTGTTTTCTCCTATAGAAATACATGTATTTGGAACTCTAAATCAAACACGGTTTGTGCTAGCTCTTTGAAACTTGACACAATAAAGCAGTTTCAAGTTCTATCTCTATGGTTTGTTTGCTGTTGATGTAGCCCTAAGCAGAGACTGGCGAGAATCACTTTCATGGAAAGGGCCTGCCAAGCTTCCAAAAAACTACGAGTTGCCTGAAATCTCAGCACACACTTTTTCACCCAATCTTGATGAAACTTTCAGGTAATGATCAGTACACCAATCCCACTTGGCTCGCCAAATTTCGTTCTTCTATGTGAAACCGTTCGTTGGCAGTAACCGGTTTCATTTTGAGGTTTCACTCTGTTTTCTCCTATAGGGATACATGTATTTGGAACTCTAAATCAAACACGGTTTGTGCTCGCTCTTTCAAACTTGACACAATAAAGCAGTTTCAAGTTCTATCTTTATGGTTTGTTTGCTGTTGATGTAGCCCTAAGCAGAGACTGGCGAGAATCACTTTCATGGAAAGGGCCTGCCAAGCTTCCAAAAAACTACGAGTTGCCTGAAATCTCAGAACACACTTTTTCACCCAAACTTGATGAAACTTTCAGGTAATGATCAGTACACCAATCCCACTTGGCTCGCCAAATTTCGTTCTCCTAGGTGAAACCGTTCATTGGCAGTAACCGGTTTCATTTTGAGGTGTCACTCTCTTTTCTCCTATAGGGATACATGCATTTGGAACTCGAAATCAAACACGGTTTGTGCTAGCTCTTTGAAACTTGACACCATATAGCAGTTTCAAGTTCTATCTCTATGGTTTGTTTGCTGTTGATGTAGCCCTAAGCAGAGACTGGCGAAAATCACTTTCATGGAAAGGGCCTGCCAAGCTTCCAAAAAACTAAGAGTTGCCTGAAATCTCAGCACACACTTTTTCACCCAATCTTGATGAAACTTTCAGGTAATGATCAGTACACCAATCCCACTTGGCTCGCCAAATTTCGTTCTTCTAGGTGAAACAGTTCGTTGGCAGTAACCGGTTTCATTTTGAGGTTTCACTCTGTTTTCTCCTATAGGGATACATGTATTTGGAACTCTAAATCAAACACGGTTTTTGCTAGCTCTTTGAAACTTGACACCATAAAGCAGTTTCAAGTTCTATCTCTATGGTTTGTTAGCTGTTGATGTAGCCCTGAGCATAGACTGGCGAGAATCAGTTTCATGGAAAGGGCCTGCCAAGCTTCCAAAAAACTACGAGTTGCCTGAAATCTCAGCACACACTTTTTCACCCAATCTTGATGAAACTTTCAGGTAATGATCAGTACACCAATCCCACTTGGCTCGCCAAATTTCGTTCTTCTAGGTGAAACCGTTCGTTGGAAGTAACCGGTTTCATTTTGAGGTTTCACTCTGTTTTCTCCTATAGGGATACATGTATTTGGAACTCTAAATCAAACACGGTTTGTGCTAGCTCTTTGAAACTTGACACCATAAAGCAGTTTCAAGTTCTATCTCTATGGTTTTTATGCTGTTGATGTAGCCCTAAGCAGAGACTGGCGAGAATCACTTTCATGGAAAGGGCCTGCCAATCTTCCAAAAAATTCCGACTTGCCTAAAAATTCAGCACACACTTTTTCACCCAATCTTGATGAAACTTTCAGGTAATGATCAGTACACCAATCTTACTTGGCTCGCCAAATTTCGTTCTTCTAGGTTAAACCGTTCGTTGGCAGTAACTGGTTTCATTTTGAGGTTTCACTCTGTTTTCTCCTATAGGGATACATGTATTTGGAACTCTAAATCAAACACGGTTTGTGCTAGCTCTTTGAAACTTGACACAATAAAGCAGTTTCAAGGTCTATCTCTATGGTTTGTTTGCTGTTGATGTAGCCCTAAGCAGAGACTGGCGAGAATCGCTTTCATGGAAAGGGCCTGCCAAGCTTCCAAAAAATTCCGAGTTGCCTGAAATCTCAGCAAACACTTTTTCACCCAATCTTGATGATACTTTCAGGTAATGATCAGTACACCAATCCCACTTGGCTCGCCAAATTTCGTTCTTCTAGGTTAAACCGTTCGTTTGCAGTAACCATTTTTATTTTGAGGTTTCACTCTGTTTTCTCCTATAGGGATACATGCATTTGGAACTCGAAATCAAACACGGTTTGTGCTAGCTCTTTGAAACTTGACACCATATAGCAGTTTCAAGTTCTATCTCTATGGTTTTTATGCTGTTGATGTAGCCCTAAGCAGAGACTGGCGAGAATCACTTTCATGGAAAGGGCCTGCCAAGCTTCCAAAAAATTCCGACTTGCCTAAAAATTCAGCACACACTTTTTCACCCAATCTTGATGAAACTTTCAGGTAATGATCAGTACACCAATCTTACTTGGCTCGCCAAATTTCGTTCTTCTAGGTTAAACCGTTCGTTGGCAGTAACTGGTTTCATTTTGAGGTTTCACTCTGTTTTCTCCTATAGGGATACATGTATTTGGAACTCTAAATCAAACACGGTTTGTGCTACCTCTTTGAAACTTGACACAATAAAGCAGTTTCAAGGTCTATCTCTATGGTTTGTTTGCTGTTGATGTAGCCCTAAGCAGAGACTGGCGAGAATCGCTTTCATGGAAAGGGCCTGCCAAGCTTCCAAAAAATTCCGAGTTGCCTGAAATCTCAGCAAACACTTTTTCACCCAATCTTGATGATACTTTCAGGTAATGATCAGTACACCAATCCCACTTGGCTCGCCAAATTTCGTTCTTCTATGTTAAATCGTTCGTTTGCAGTAACCATTTTTATTTTGAGGTTTCACTCTGTTTTCTCCTATAGGGATACATGTATTTGGAACTCTAAATCAAACACGGTTTGTGCTAGCTCTTTGAAACTTGACACCATAAAGCAGTTTCAAGTTCTATCTCTATGGTTTGTTTGCTATTCATGTAGCCCTAAGCAGAGACTGGCGAGAATCACTTTCATGGAAAGGGCCTGCCAAGCTTCCAAAAAACTACGAGTTTCCTGAAATCTCAGCACACACTTTTTCACCCAATCTTGATGAAACTTTCAGGTAATGATCAGTACACCAATCCCACTTGGCTAGCCAAATTTCGTTCTTCTAGGTGAAACCGTTCATTGGCAGTAACCGGTTTCATTTTGAGGTTTCACTCTGTTTTCTCCTAAAGGGATACGTGTATTTGGAACTCTAAATCAAACACGGTTTGTGCTAGCTCTTTGAAACTTGACACCATAAAGCAGTTTCAAGTTCTATCTCTATGGTTTGTTTGCTGTTGATGTAGCCCTAAGCAGAGACTGGCGAGAATCACTTTCATGGAAAGGGCCTGCCAAGCTTCCAAAAAACTACGAGTTGCCTGAAATCTCAGCACACACTTTTTCACCCAATCTTGATGAAACTTTCAGGTAATGATCAGTACACCAATCCAACTTGGCTCGCCAAATTTCGTTCTTCTAGGTGAAACAGTTCGTTGGCAGTAACCGGTTTCATTTTTGAGGTTTCACTCTGTTTCTCTCCTAT
>NW_027524850.1:0-27181 GCF_052094955.1 Ictidomys tridecemlineatus
GCCAGTCTCTGCTTTGGGCTACATCAACAGCAAACAAACCATAGAGAGAGAACTTGAAACTGCTTTATTGTGTCAAGTTTCAAAGAGCTAGCACAAACCGTGTTTGATTTAGAGTTCCAAATACATGCATCCCTATAGGAGAAAATAGTGTGAAACGTCAAAATGAAACCGGTTACTGCAAACGAACTGTTTAACCTAGAAGAACGAAATTTGGCGAGCCAAGTGGGATTGGTGTACTGATCATTACCTGAAAGAATCATCAAGATTGGGTGAAAAAGTGTTTGCTGAGATTTCAGGCAATTCGTAGTTTTTTGGAAGCTTGGCAGGCCCTTCCCACGAAAGTGATTCTCGCCAGTCTCTGCCTAGGGCTACATCAACAGCAAACAAACCATAGAGATAGAACTTGAAACTGCTTTATTGTGTCAAGTTTCAAAGAGCTAGCACAAACCGTGTTTGATTTAGAGTTCCAAATACATGTATCCCTCTAGGAAAAAACAGAGTGAAACCTCAAGATGAAACCGGTTACTGCAAACGAACGGTTCAACCTACAAGAATGAAATTTGGCGAGCCAAGTGGGATTGGTGTACTGATGATTACCTGAAAGTATCATCAAGATTGGGTGAGAAAGTGTTTCCTGAAATTTCAGGCAACTCGTAGGTTTTTGGAAGCTTGGCAGGCCCTTTCCATGAAAGTGATTCTCGCCAGTCTCTGCTTAGGGCTACATCAACAGCAAACAAACCATAGTGATAGAACTTGAAACTGCTTTATTGTGTCAAGTTTAAAAGAGCTAGCACAAACCATGTTTGATTTAGACTTCCAAATAAATGTATCCCTATAGGAGAAAACAGAGTGAAACCTCAAAATGAAACCGGTTACTGCAAACGAACGGTTCAACCAAGAAGAACGAAATTTGGCGATCCAAGTGGGATTGGTGTACTGATCATTACCTGAAAGTATCATTAAGATTGGGTGATAATGTGTTTGCTGAGATTTTAGGTAACTCGTAGTTTTTTGGAAGCTTGGCAGGCCCTTTCCATGAAAGTGATTCTCGCCAGTCTCTGCTTAGGGCTACATCAACAGCAAACAAACCATAGAGATAGAACTTGAAACTGCTTTATTGTGTCAAGTTTCAAACAGCTAGCACAAACCGTGTTTGATTTAGAGTTCCAAATACATGTATCCCTATAGGAGAAAACAGAGTGAAACCTCAAAATAAAAACAGTTACTGCAAACGAACGGTTTATCCTAGAAGAACGAAATGTGGCGAGCCAAGTGGGATTGGTGTACTGATCATTACCTGAAAGTATCATCAAGATTGGGTGAAAAAGTGTATGCTGAGATTTCAGGCAACTCGTAGTTTTTTAGAAGCTTGGCAGGCCCTTTCCATGAAAGTGATTCTCGCCATTCTCTGCTTAGGGCTACATCAACAGGACAAACCATAGAGATAGAAATTGAAACTGCTTTATTGTGTCAAGTTTCAAAGAGCTAGCACAAACCGTGTTTGATTTAGAGTTCCAAATACATGTATCCCTATAGGAGAAAACAGAGTGAAACCTCAAAATGAAAACGGTTACTGCAAACGAACGGTTTAACGTAGAAGAACGAAATTTGGTGTGCCAAGTGGGATTGGTGTACTGATCATTACCTGAAAGTATCATCAAGATTGGGTGAAAAAGTGTTTGCTGAGATTTCAAGAAACTCGTAGGTTTTTGGTAGCTTGGCAGGCCCTTTCCATGAAAGTGATTCTCGCCAGTCTCTGCTTATGGGTACATCAACAGCAAAGAAACCATAGAGATAGAACTTGAAACTGCTTTATTGTGTCAAGTTTCAAAGAGCTAGCACAAACCGTGTTTGATTTAGAGTTCCATATACATGTATCACTATTGGAGAAAACAGAGTGAAACCTCAAAATGAAAACGGTTATTGCAAACGAACGGTTTAACATAGAAGAAAGAAATTTGGCGAGCCGAGTGGGATTTGTGTACTGATCATTACCTGAAAGTATCATGAAGATTGGGTGAAATAGTGTTTGCTGAGATTTGTGTACTGATCATTATCTGAAAGTATCATGAAGATTGTGTGAGAATATGTTTTCTGAAATTTCAGGCAACTCGTAGGTTTTTGGAAGCTTGGCAGGCCCTTTCCATGAAAGTGATTCTCGCCAGTCTCTGCCAAGGGCTACATCAACAGCAAACAAACCATTGAGATAGAACTTGAAACTGCTTTATTGTGTCAAGTTTCAAAGAGCTAGCACAAACCGTGTTTGATTTAGAGTTCCAAATATATGTATCCCTATAGGAGAAAACAGAGTGAAACCTCAAAATGAAAATGGTTACTGCAAATGAACGGTTTAAACTAGAAGAACGAAATTTGGCGAGCCAAGTGGGATTGGTGTACTGATCATTACCTGAAAGTATCATCAAGATTGGGTGAAAAAGTGTTTGCTGAGATTTCAGGCAACTCGTAGTTTTTTGGAAGCTTGGCAGGCCCTTTCCATGAAAGTGATTCTCGCCAGTCTCTGCTTAGGGCTACATCAACAGCAAACAAACCATAGAGAGAGAACTTGAAACTGCTTTATTGTGTCAAGTTTCAAAGAGCTAGCACAAACCGTGTTTGATTTAGAGTTCCAAATACATGCATCCCTATAGGAGAAAATAGTGTGAAACGTCAAAATGATACCGGTTACTGCAAACGAACTGTTTAACCTAGAAGAACGAAATTTGGCGAGCCAAGTGGGATTGGTGTACTGATCGTTACCTGAAAGAATCATCAAGATTGGGTGAAAAAGTGTTTGCTGAGATTTCAGGCAACTCGTAGTTTTTTGGAAGCTTGGCAGGCCCTTCCCACGAAAGTGATTCTCGCCAGTCTCTGCCTAGGGCTACATCAACAGCAAACAAACCATAGAGATAGAACTTGAAACTGCTTTATTGTGTCAAGTTTAAAAGAGCTAGCAGAAACCGTGTTTGATTTAGAGTTCCAAATACATGCATCCCTATAGGAGAAAATAGTGTGAAACGTCAAAATGAAACCGGTTACTGCAAACGAACGGTTCAACCTACAAGAATGAAATTTGGTGAGCCAAGTGGGATTGGTGTACTGATGATTACCTGAAAGTATCATCAAGATTGGGTGAGAAAGTGTTTACTGAAATTTCAGGCAACTCGTAGGTTTTTGGAAGCTTGGCAGGCCCTTTCCATGAAAGTGATTCTCGCCAGTCTCTGCTTAGGGCTACATCAACAGCAAACAAACCATAGTGATAGAACTTGAAACTGCTTTATTGTGTCAAGTTTAAAAGAGCTAGCACAAACCGTGTTTGATTTAGACTTCCAAATACATGTATCCCTATAGGAGAAAACAGAGTGAAACTTCAAAATGAAACCGGTTACTGCCAACGAACGGTTCAACCTAGAAAAACGAAATTTGCGGAGCCAAGTGGGATTGGTGTACTGATCATTACCTGAAAGTATCATCAAGATTGGGTGAGAATGTGTTTTCTGAAATTTCAGGCAACTCGTAGTTTTTTGGAAGCTTGGCAGGCCCTTTCCATGAAAGTGATTCTCGCCAGTCTCTGCTTAGGGCTACATCAACAGCAAACAAACCATAGAGATAGAACTTGAAACTGCTTTATTGTGTCAAGTTTAAAAGAGCTAGCACAAACCGTGTTTGATTTAGAGTTCCAAATACATGCATCCCTATAGGAGAAAATAGTGTGAAACGTCAAAATGAAACCGGTTACTGCAAACGAACTGTTTAACCTAGAAGAACGAAATTTGGCGAGCCAAGTGGGATTGGTGTACTGATCATTACCTGAAAGAATCATCAAGATTGGGTGAAAAAGTGTTTGCTGAGATTTCAGGCAACTCGTAGTTTTTTGGAAGCTTGGCAGGCCCTTCCCATGAAAGTGATTCTCGCCAGTCTCTGCCTAGGGCTACATCAACAGCAAACAAACCATAGAGATGGAACTTCAAACTGCTTTATTGTGTCAAGTTTAAAAGAGCTAGCACAAACCGTGTTTGATTTAGAGTTCCAAATACATGCATCCCTATAGGAGAAAATAGTGTGAAACTTCAAAATGAAACCGGTTACTGCAAACGAACGGTTCAACCTACAAGAATGAAATTTGGAGAGCCAAGTGGGATTGGTGTACTGATCATTACCTGAAAGTATCATCAAGATTGGGTGAGAAAGTGTTTACTGAGATTTCAGGCAACTCGTAGGTTTTTGGAAGCTTGGCAGGCCCTTTCCATGAAAGTGATTCTCGCCAGTCTCTGCTTAGGGCTACATCAACAGCAAACAAACCATAGTGATAGAACTTGAAACTGCTTTATTGTGTCAAGTTTAAAAGAGCTAGCACAAACCGTGTTTGATTTAGACTTCCAAATACATGTATCCCTATAGGAGAAAACAGAGTGAAACTTCAAAATGAAACCGGTTAGTGCCAACGAACGGTTCAACCTAGAAAAACGAAATTTGGGGAGCCAAGTGGGATTGGTGTACTGATCATTACCTGAAAGTATCATCAAGATTGGGTGAGAATGTGTTTTCTGAAATTTCAGGCAACTCGTAGGTTTTTGGAAGCTTGGCAGGCCCTTTCCATGAAAGTGATTCTCGCCAGTCTCTGCTTAGGGCAACATCAACAGCAAACAAACCATAGTGATAGAACTTGAAACTGCTTTATTGTGTCAAGTTTAAAAGAACTAGCACACACCGTGTTTGATTTAGACATCCAAATACATGTATCCCTATAGGAGAAAACAGAGTGAAACCTCAAAATGAAACCGGTTACTGCAAACGAACGGTTCAACCAAGAAGAACGAAATTTGGTGAGCCAAGTGGGATTGGTGTACTGATCATGACCTGAAAGTATCATCAAGATTGGGTGATAAAGTGTTTGCTGAGATTTTAGGTAACTCGTAGTTTTTTGGAAGCTTGGCAGGCCCTTTCCATGAAAGTGATTCTCGCCAGTCTCTGCTTAGGGCTACATCAACAGCAAACAAACCATAGAGATAGAACTTGAAACTGCTTTATTGTGTCAAGTTTAAAAGAGCTAGCAGAAACCGTGTTGGATTTACAGTTCCAAATACATGTATCCCTATAGGAGAAAACAGAGTGAAACCTCAAAATGAAAACGGTTACTGCAAACGAACGGTTCAACCAAGAAGAACGAAATTTGGCGAGCCAAGTGGGATTTGTGTACTGATCATTACCTGAAAGTATCATCAAGATTGGGTGCTAAAGTGTTTGCTGAGATTTTAGGTAACTCGTAGTTTTTTGGAAGCTTGGCAGGCCCTTTCCATGAAAGTGATTCTCGCCAGTCTCTGCTTAGGGCTACATCAACAGCAAACAAACCATAGAGATAGAACTTGAAACTGCTTTATTGTGTCAACTTTCAAAGAGCTAGCACAAACCGTGTTTGATTTAGAGTTCCAAATACATGTATCCCTATAGGAGAAAACAGAGTGAAACCTCAAAATGAAACCGGTTACAGCAAATGAACGGTTTAACCTAGTAGAACGAAATTTGGCGAGCCAAGTGGGATTGGTGTACTGATCATTACCTGAAAGTATCATCAAGATTGGGTGAAAAAGTGTTTGCTGAGATTTCAGGCAACTCGTAGTTTTTTGGAAGCTTGGCAGGCCCTTTCCATGAAAGTGATTCTCGCCAGTCTCTGCTTAGGGCTACATCAACAGCAAACAAACCATAGAGATAGAACTTGAAACTGCTGTATTGTGTCAAGTTTCAAAGAGCTAGCACAAACCGTGTTTGATTTAGAGTTCCAAATACATGTATCCCTATAGGAGAAAACGGAGTGAAACCTCAAAATGAAAACAGTTACTGCAAACGAACGGTTTAACCTATAAGAACCAAATTTGGCGAGCCAAGTGGGAATGGTGTACTGATCATTAATGAAAGTATCATCAAGATTGGGTGAAAAAGTGTTTGCTGAGATTTCAGGCAACTCGTAGTTTATTGGAAGCTTGGCAGGCACTTTCCATGAAAGTGATTCTCACCAGTCTCTGCTTAGGGCTACATCAACAGCAAACAAACCATAGAGATAGAACTTGAAACTGCTTTATTGTGTCAAGCACAAACCGTGTTTGATTTAGTGTTCTAAATACATGTATCCCTATAGGAGAAAACAGAGTGAAACTTCAAAATAAAAACGGTTACTGCCAACGAACGGTTTAACCTAGAAGAACGAAATTTGGCGAGCCAAGTGGGATTGGTGTACTGATCATTACCTGAAAGTATCATCAAGATTGGGTGAAAAAGTGTTTGCTGAGATTTCAGGCAACTCGTAGTTTTTTGGAAGCTTGGCAGGCCCTTTCCATGAAAGTGATTCTCGCCAGTCTCTGCCAAGGGCTACATCAACAGCAAACAAACCATAGAGATAGAACTTGAAACTGCTGTATTGTGTCACGTTTCAAAGAGCTAGCACAAACCGTGTTTGATTTAGAGTTCCAAATACATGTATCCCTATAGGAGAAAACAGAGTGAAAACTCAAAATGAAAACGGTTACTGCAAACGAACGGTTTAACCTAGAAGAACGAAATTTAGCGAGCCAAGTGGGATTTGTGTACTGATCATTACCTGAAAGTATCATGAAGATTGGGTGAAAAAGTGTTGCCTGAGATTTCAGGAAACTCGTAGTTTTTTGGAAGCTTGGCAGGCCCTTTCCATGAAAGTGATTCTCGCCAGTCTCTGCTTAGGGCTACATCTACAGCAAACAAACCATAGAGATAGAACTTGAAACTGCTTTATTGTGTCAAGTTTCAAAGAGCTCCCACAAACCGTGTTTGATTTAGAGTTCCAAATACATGTATCCCTATAGAAGAAAACAGAGTGAAACCCCAAAATGAAAACGGTTACTGCAAACGAACTGTTTAACCTAGAAGAACAAAATTTGGTGAGCCAAGTGGGATTGGTGTACTGATCATTACCTGAAAGTATCATCAAGATTGGGTGAAAAAGTGTTTGCTGAGATTTCAGGAAACTCGTAGGTTTTTGGTAGCTTGGCAGGCCCTTTCCATGAAAGTGATTCTCGCCAGTCTCTGCTTATGGGTACATCAACAGCAAACAAACCATAGAGATAGAACTTGAAACTGCTTTATTGTGTCAAGTTTCAAAGAGCTAGCACAAACCGTGTTTGATTTAGAGTTCCAAATACATGTATCCCTATTGGAGAAAACAGAGTGAAACCTCAAAATGAAAACGGTTACTGCAAAGGAACGGTTTAACATAGAAGAAAGAAATTTGGCGAGCCAAGTGGGATTTGTGTACTGATCATTACCTGAAAGTATCATGAAGATTGGTTGAAATAGTGTTTGCTGAGATTTGTGTACTGATCATTATCTGAAAGTATCATGAAGATTGGGTGAAATAGTGTTTGCTGAGATTTCAGGAAACTCGTAGTTTTTTGGATGCTTGGCAGGCCCTTTTCATGAAAGTGATTCTCGCCAGTCGCTGCTTCGGGCTACATCAACAGCAAACAAACCATAGAGATAGAACTTGAAACTGCTTTATTGTGTCAAGTTTCAAAGAGCTAGCACAAACCGTGTTAGATTTAGAGTTCCAAATATATGTATCCCTATAGGAGAAAACAGAGTGAAACCTCAAAATGAAAACGGTTACTGCCAACGAACGGTTTAACCTAGAAGAACGAAATTTGGCGAGCCAAGTGGGATTGGTGTACTGATCATTACCTGAAAGTATCATCAAGATTGGGTGAAAGAGTGTTTGCTGAGATTTCAGGAAACTCGTAGGTTTTGGGTAGCTTGGCAGGCACTTTCCATGAAAGTGATTCTCGCCAGTCTCTGCTTATGGCTACATCAACAGCAAACAAACCATAGAGATAGCAGTTGAAACTGCTTTATTGTGTCAAGTTTCAAAGAGCTAGCACAAACCGTGTTTGATTTAGAGTTCCAAATACATGTATCCCTATTGGAGAAAACAGAGTGAAACCTCAAAATGAAAACGGTTACTGCAAACGAACGGTTTAACGTAGAAGAACAAAATTTGGCGAGCCAAGTGGGATTTGTGCAGTGATCATTACCTGAAAGTATCATGAAGATTGGGTGAAAAAGTGTTTGCTGAGATTTCAGGAAACTCGTAGTTTTTTGGAAGCTTGGCAGGCCCTTTTAATGAAAGTGATTCTCGCCAGTCTCTGCTTAGGGCTACATCTACAGCAAACAAACCATAGAGATAGAACTTGAAACTGCTTTATTGTGTCAAGTTTCAAAGAGCTAGCACAAACCTTGTTTGATTTAGAGTTCCAAATACATGTATCCCTATAGGAGAAAACAGAGTGAAACCTCAAAATGAAAACGGTTACTGCAAAGGAACGGTTCAACCTAGAAGAACAAAATTTGGCGAGCCAAGTGGGATTGGTGTACTCATCATTACCTGAAAGTATCATCAAGATTGGGTGAAAAAGTGTTTGCTGAGATTTCAGGCAACTCGTAGTTTTTTGGAAGCTTGGCAGGCCCTTTCCATGAAAGTGATTCTCGCCTGTCTCTTCTGAGGGCTACATCAACAGCAAACAAACCACAGAGATAGAACTTGAAACTGCTTAATTGTGTCAAGTTTCAAAGAGCTAGCACAAACCGTGTTTGATTTAGAGTTCCAAATACATGTATCCCTATAGGAGAAAACAGAGTGAAACCTCAAAATGAAAACGGTTACTGCAAATGAACGGTTTAACCTAGACGAATGAAATTTGGCGAGCCAAGTGGGATTGGTGTACTGATCATTACCTGAAAGTATCATCAAGATTGGGTGAGAAAGTGTTTGCTGAGATTTCAGGCAACTCGTAGTTTTTTGGAAGCTTGGCAGGCCCTTTCCATGAAAGTGATTCTCGCCAGTCTCTTCTTAGGGCTACATCAACAGCAAACAAACCACAGAGATAGAACTTGAAACTGCTTAATTGTGTCAAGTTTCAAAGAGCTAGCACAAACCGTGTTTGATTTAGAGTTCCAAATACATGTATCCCTATAGGAGAAAACAGAGTGAAACCTCAAAATGAAAACGGTTACTGCAAATGAACGGTTTAACCTAGACGAATGAAATTTGGCGAGCCAAGTGGGATTGGTGTACTTATCATTACCTGAAAGTATCATCAAGATTGGGTGAAAAAGTGTATGCTGAGATTTCAGGCAACTCGTACTTTTTTGGAAGCTTGGCAGGCCCTTTCCATGAAAGTGATTCTCGCAGGTCTCTGCTTAGGGCTACATCAACAGCAAACAAACCACAGAGATAGAACTTGAAACTGCTTAATTGTGTCAAGTTTCAAAGAGCTAGCACAAACCGTGTTTGATTTAGAGTTCCAAATACATGTATCCCTATAGGAGAAAACAGAGTGAAACCTCAAAATGAAAACGGTTACTGCAAACGAACGGTTTAACTTAGAAGAACGAAATTTGGCGAGCCAAGTGGGATTGGTGTACTGATCATTACCTGAAAGTATCATCAAGATTGGGAGAAAAAGTGTTTGCTGAAATTTCAGGCAACTCGTCGTTTTATGGAAGCTTGGCAGGCCCTTTTCATGAAAGTGATTCTCGCCAGTCTCTGCTTAGGGCGTTATCAACAGCAAACAATCCATAGAGATAGAACTTGAAACTTCTTTATTGTGTCAAGTTTCAAAGAGCTATCACAAACCGTGTTTGATTTAGAGTTCCAAATACATGTATCCCTATAGGAGAAAACAGAGTGAAACCTCAAAATGAAAACGGTTACTGCCAACGAACGGTTTAACCTAGAAGAACGAAATTTGGTGAGCCAAGTGGGATTGGTATACTGATCATTACCTGAAAGTATCATCAAGATTGGGTGAAAAAGTGTTTTCTGAGATTTCAGGCACCTCGTAGTTTTTTGGAAGCTTGGCAGGCCCTTTCCATGAAAGTGATTCTCGCCAGTCTTTGCTTAGGGCTACATCAACAGCAAACAATACATAGAGATAGAACTTGAAACTGCTTTATTGTGTCAAGTTTCAAAGAGCTAGCACAAACCTTGTTTGATTTAGAGTTCCAAATACATGTATCCCTATAGGAGAAAACAGAGTGAAACCTCAAAATGAAAACGGTTACTGCCAACGAACGGTTTAACCTAGAAGAACGAAATTTGGCGAGCCAAGTTGGATTGGTGTACTGATCATTACCTGAAAGTATCATCAAGATTGGGTGAAAAAGTGTATGCTGAGATTTCAGGCAACTCGTAGTTTTTTGGAAGCTTGGCAGGCCCTTTCCATGAAAGTGATTCTCGCCAGTCTCTGCTTAGGGCTACATCAACAGCAAACAAACCACAGAGATAGAACTTGAAACTGCTTAATTGTGTCAAGTTTCAAAGAGTTAGCACAAACCGTGTTTGATTTAGAGTTCCAAATACATGTATCCCTATAGGATAAAACAGAGTGAAACCTCAAAATGAAACCGGTTACTGCAAAGGAACGGTTCAACCTAGAAGAACGAAATTTGGCGAGCCAAGTGGGATTGGTGTACTGATCATTACCTGAAAGTATCATAAGGATTGGGTGAAAAAGTGTGTGCTGAGATTTCAGGCAACTCGTAGTTTTTTGGAAGCTTGGCAGGCCCTTTCCATGAAAGTGATTCTCGCCAGTCTCTGCTTAGGGCTACATCAACAGCAAACAAACCATAGAGATAGAACTTGAAACTGCTTTATTGTGTCAAGTTTCAAAGAGCTAGCACAAACCGTGTTTGATTTAGAGTTCCAAATACATGTATCCCTATAGGAGAAAACAGAGTGAAACCTCAAAATGAAAACGGTTACTGCCAACGAACGGTTTAACCTAGAAGAACGAAATTTGGCGAGCCAAGTGGGATTGGTATACTGATCATTACCTGAAAGTATCATCAAGATTGGGTGAAAAAGTGTTTTCTGAGATTTCAGGCACCTCGTAGTTTTTTGGAAGCTTGGCAGGCCCTTTCCATGAAAGTGATTCTCGCCAGTCTTTGCTTAGGGCTACATCAACAGCAAACAATACATAGAGATAGAACTTGAAACTGCTTTATTGTGTCAAGTTTCAAAGAGCTAGCACAAACCGTGTTTGATTTAGAGTTCCAAATACATGTATCCCTATAGGAGAAAACAGAGTGAAACCTCAAAATGAAAACGGTTACTGCCAACGAACGGTTTAACCTAGAAGAACGAAATTTGGCGAGCCAAGTGGGATTGGTGTACTGATCATTACCTGAAAGTATCATCAAGATTGGGTGAAAAAGTGTATGCTGAGATTTCAGGCAACTCGTAGTTTTTTGGAAGCTTGGCAGGCCCTTTCCATGAAAGTGATTCTCGCCAGTCTCTGCTTAGGGCTACATCAACAGCAAACAAACCACAGAGATAGAACTTGAAACTGCTTAATTGTGTCAAGTTTCAAAGAGTTAGCACAAACCGTGTTTGATTTAGAGTTCCAAATACATGTATCCCTATAGGATAAAACAGAGTGAAACCTCAAAATGAAACCGGTTACTGCAAAGGAACGGTTCAACCTAGAAGAACGAAATTTGGCGAGCCAAGTGGGATTGGTGTACTGATCATTACCTGAAAGTATCATCAAGATTGGGTGAGAAAGTGTTTGCTGAGATTTCAGGCAACTCGTAGTTTTTTGGAAGCTTGGCAGGCCCTTTCCATGAAAGTGATTCTCGCCAGTCTCTTCTTAGGGCTACATCAACAGCAAACAAACCACAGAGATAGAACTTGAAACTGCTTAATTGTGTCAAGTTTCAAAGAGCTAGCACAAACCGTGTTTGATTTAGAGTTCCAAATACATGTATCCCTATAGGAGAAAACAGAGTGAAACCTCAAAATGAAAACGGTTACTGCAAATGAACGGTTTAACCTAGACGAATGAAATTTGGCGAGCCAAGTGGGATTGGTGTACTGATCATTACCTGAAAGTATCATCAAGATTGGGTGAGAAAGTGTTTGCTGAGATTTCAGGCAACTCGTAGTTTTTTGGAAGCTTGGCAGGCCCTTTCCATGAAAGTGATTCTCGCCAGTCTCTTCTTAGGGCTACATCAACAGCAAACAAACCACAGAGATAGAACTTGAAACTGCTTAATTGTGTCAAGTTTCAAAGAGCTAGCACAAACCGTGTTTGATTTAGAGTTCCAAATACATGTATCCCTATAGGAGAAAACAGAGTGAAACCTCAAAATGAAAACGGTTACTGCAAATGAACGGTTTAACCTAGACGAATGAAATTTGGCGAGCCAAGTGGGATTGGTGTACTTATCATTACCTGAAAGTATCATCAAGATTGGGTGAAAAAGTGTATGCTGAGATTTCAGGCAACTCGTACTTTTTTGGAAGCTTGGCAGGCCCTTTCCATGAAAGTGATTCTCGCAGGTCTCTGCTTAGGGCTACATCAACAGCAAACAAACCACAGAGATAGAACTTGAAACTGCTTAATTGTGTCAAGTTTCAAAGAGCTAGCACAAACCGTGTTTGATTTAGAGTTCCAAATACATGTATCCCTATAGGAGAAAACAGAGTGAAACCTCAAAATGAAAACGGTTACTGCAAACGAACGGTTTAACTTAGAAGAACGAAATTTGGCGAGCCAAGTGGGATTGGTGTACTGATCATTACCTGAAAGTATCATCAAGATTGGGAGAAAAAGTGTTTGCTGAAATTTCAGGCAACTCGTCGTTTTATGGAAGCTTGGCAGGCCCTTTTCATGAAAGTGATTCTCGCCAGTCTCTGCTTAGGGCGTTATCAACAGCAAACAATCCATAGAGATAGAACTTGAAACTTCTTTATTGTGTCAAGTTTCAAAGAGCTATCACAAACCGTGTTTGATTTAGAGTTCCAAATACATGTATCCCTATAGGAGAAAACAGAGTGAAACCTCAAAATGAAAACGGTTACTGCCAACGAACGGTTTAACCTAGAAGAACGAAATTTGGTGAGCCAAGTGGGATTGGTATACTGATCATTACCTGAAAGTATCATCAAGATTGGGTGAAAAAGTGTTTTCTGAGATTTCAGGCACCTCGTAGTTTTTTGGAAGCTTGGCAGGCCCTTTCCATGAAAGTGATTCTCGCCAGTCTTTGCTTAGGGCTACATCAACAGCAAACAATACATAGAGATAGAACTTGAAACTGCTTTATTGTGTCAAGTTTCAAAGAGCTAGCACAAACCTTGTTTGATTTAGAGTTCCAAATACATGTATCCCTATAGGAGAAAACAGAGTGAAACCTCAAAATGAAAACGGTTACTGCCAACGAACGGTTTAACCTAGAAGAACGAAATTTGGCGAGCCAAGTTGGATTGGTGTACTGATCATTACCTGAAAGTATCATCAAGATTGGGTGAAAAAGTGTATGCTGAGATTTCAGGCAACTCGTAGTTTTTTGGAAGCTTGGCAGGCCCTTTCCATGAAAGTGATTCTCGCCAGTCTCTGCTTAGGGCTACATCAACAGCAAACAAACCACAGAGATAGAACTTGAAACTGCTTAATTGTGTCAAGTTTCAAAGAGTTAGCACAAACCGTGTTTGATTTAGAGTTCCAAATACATGTATCCCTATAGGATAAAACAGAGTGAAACCTCAAAATGAAACCGGTTACTGCAAAGGAACGGTTCAACCTAGAAGAACGAAATTTGGCGAGCCAAGTGGGATTGGTGTACTGATCATTACCTGAAAGTATCATAAGGATTGGGTGAAAAAGTGTGTGCTGAGATTTCAGGCAACTCGTAGTTTTTTGGAAGCTTGGCAGGCCCTTTCCATGAAAGTGATTCTCGCCAGTCTCTGCTTAGGGCTACATCAACAGCAAACAAACCATAGAGATAGAACTTGAAACTGCTTTATTGTGTCAAGTTTCAAAGAGCTAGCACAAACCGTGTTTGATTTAGAGTTCCAAATACATGTATCCCTATAGGAGAAAACAGAGTGAAACCTCAAAATGAAAACGGTTACTGCCAACGAACGGTTTAACCTAGAAGAACGAAATTTGGCGAGCCAAGTGGGATTGGTATACTGATCATTACCTGAAAGTATCATCAAGATTGGGTGAAAAAGTGTTTTCTGAGATTTCAGGCACCTCGTAGTTTTTTGGAAGCTTGGCAGGCCCTTTCCATGAAAGTGATTCTCGCCAGTCTTTGCTTAGGGCTACATCAACAGCAAACAATACATAGAGATAGAACTTGAAACTGCTTTATTGTGTCAAGTTTCAAAGAGCTAGCACAAACCGTGTTTGATTTAGAGTTCCAAATACATGTATCCCTATAGGAGAAAACAGAGTGAAACCTCAAAATGAAAACGGTTACTGCCAACGAACGGTTTAACCTAGAAGAACGAAATTTGGCGAGCCAAGTGGGATTGGTGTACTGATCATTACCTGAAAGTATCATCAAGATTGGGTGAAAAAGTGTATGCTGAGATTTCAGGCAACTCGTAGTTTTTTGGAAGCTTGGCAGGCCCTTTCCATGAAAGTGATTCTCGCCAGTCTCTGCTTAGGGCTACATCAACAGCAAACAAACCACAGAGATAGAACTTGAAACTGCTTAATTGTGTCAAGTTTCAAAGAGTTAGCACAAACCGTGTTTGATTTAGAGTTCCAAATACATGTATCCCTATAGGATAAAACAGAGTGAAACCTCAAAATGAAACCGGTTACTGCAAAGGAACGGTTCAACCTAGAAGAACGAAATTTGGCGAGCCAAGTGGGATTGGTGTACTGATCATTACCTGAAAGTATCATCAAGATTGGGTGAGAAAGTGTTTGCTGAGATTTCAGGCAACTCGTAGTTTTTTGGAAGCTTGGCAGGCCCTTTCCATGAAAGTGATTCTCGCCAGTCTCTTCTTAGGGCTACATCAACAGCAAACAAACCACAGAGATAGAACTTGAAACTGCTTAATTGTGTCAAGTTTCAAAGAGCTAGCACAAACCGTGTTTGATTTAGAGTTCCAAATACATGTATCCCTATAGGAGAAAACAGAGTGAAACCTCAAAATGAAAACGGTTACTGCAAATGAACGGTTTAACCTAGACGAATGAAATTTGGCGAGCCAAGTGGGATTGGTGTACTGATCATTACCTGAAAGTATCATCAAGATTGGGTGAGAAAGTGTTTGCTGAGATTTCAGGCAACTCGTAGTTTTTTGGAAGCTTGGCAGGCCCTTTCCATGAAAGTGATTCTCGCCAGTCTCTTCTTAGGGCTACATCAACAGCAAACAAACCACAGAGATAGAACTTGAAACTGCTTAATTGTGTCAAGTTTCAAAGAGCTAGCACAAACCGTGTTTGATTTAGAGTTCCAAATACATGTATCCCTATAGGAGAAAACAGAGTGAAACCTCAAAATGAAAACGGTTACTGCAAATGAACGGTTTATCCTAGACGAATGAAATTTGGCGAGCCAAGTGGGATTGGTGTACTTATCATTACCTGAAAGTATCATCAAGATTGGGTGAAAAAGTGTATGCTGAGATTTCAGGCAACTCGTACTTTTTTGGAAGCTTGGCAGGCCCTTTCCATGAAAGTGATTCTCGCCAGTCTCTGCTTAGGGCTACATCAACAGCAAACAAACCACAGAGATAGAACTTGAAACTGCTTAATTGTGTCAAGTTTCAAAGAGCTAGCACAAACCGTGTTTGATTTAGAGTTCCAAATACATGTATCCCTATAGGAGAAAACAGAGTGAAACCTCAAAATGAAAACGGTTACTGCAAACGAACGGTTTAACTTAGAAGAACGAAATTTGGCGAGCCAAGTGGGATTGGTGTACTGATCATTACCTGAAAGTATCATCAAGATTGGGAGAAAAAGTGTTTGCTGAAATTTCAGGCAACTCGTCGTTTTATGGAAGCTTGACAGGCCCTTTCCATGAAAGTGATTCTCGCCAGTCTCTGCTTAGGGCGTTATCAACAGCAAACAATCCATAGAGATAGAACTTGAAACTTCTTTATTGTGTCAAGTTTCAAAGAGCTATCACAAACCGTGTTTGATTTAGAGTTCCAAATACATGTATCCCTATAGGAGAAAACAGAGTGAAACCTCAAAATGAAAACGGTTACTGCCAACGAACGGTTTAACCTAGAAGAACGAAATTTGGCGAGCCAAGTGGGATTGGTATACTGATCATTACCTGAAAGTATCATCAAGATTGGGTGAAAAAGTGTTTTCTGAGATTTCAGGCACCTCGTAGTTTTTTGGAAGCTTGGCAGGCCCTTTCCATGAAAGTGATTCTCGCCAGTCTTTGCTTAGGGCTACATCAACAGCAAACAATACATAGAGATAGAACTTGAAACTGCTTTATTGTGTCAAGTTTCAAAGAGCTAGCACAAACCGTGTTTGATTTAGAGTTCCAAATACATGTATCCCTATAGGAGAAAACAGAGTGAAACCTCAAAATGAAAACGGTTACTGCCAACGAACGGTTTAACCTAGAAGAACGAAATTTGGCGAGCCAAGTGGGATTGGTGTACTGATCATTACCTGAAAGTATCATCAAGATTGGGTGAAAAAGTGTATGCTGAGATTTCAGGCAACTCGTAGTTTTTTGGAAGCTTGGCAGGCCCTTTCCATGAAAGTGATTCTCGCCAGTCTCTGCTTAGGGCTACATCAACAGCAAACAAACCACAGAGATAGAACTTGAAACTGCTTAATTGTGTCAAGTTTCAAAGAGTTAGCACAAACCGTGTTTGATTTAGAGTTCCAAATACATGTATCCCTATAGGATAAAACAGAGTGAAACCTCAAAATGAAACCGGTTACTGCAAAGGAACGGTTCAACCTAGAAGAACGAAATTTGGCGAGCAAAGTGGGATTGGTGTACTGATCATTACCTGAAAGTATCATCAAGATTGGGTGAAAAAAGTGTGTGCTGAGATTTCAGGCAACTCGTAGTTTTTTGGAAGCTTGGCAGGCCCTTTCCATGAAAGTGATTCTCGCCAGTCTCTAATTAGGGCTACATCAACAGCAAACAAACCATAGAGATAGAACTTGAAACTGCTTTATTTTGTCAAGTTTCAAAGAGCTAGCACAAACCGTGTTTGATTTAGAGTTCCAAATACATGTATCCCTATAGGAGAAAACAGAATGAAACCTCAAAATGAAAACGGTTACTGCCAACGAACGGTTTAACCTAGAAGAACGAAATTTGGCGAGCCAAGTGGGATTGGTATACTGATCATTACCTGAAAGTATCATCAAGATTGGGTGAAAAAGTGTTTTCTGAGATTTCAGGCACCTCGTAGTTTTTTGGAAGCTTGGCAGGCCCTTTCCATGAAAGTGATTCTCGCCAGTCTTTGCTTAGGGCTACATCAACAGCAAACAATACATAGAGATAGAACTTGAAACTGCTTTATTGTGTCAAGTTTCAAAGAGCTAGCACAAACCGTGTTTGATTTAGAGTTCCAAATACATGTATCCCTATAGGAGAAAACAGAGTGAAACCTCAAAATGAAAACGGTTACTGCCAACGAACGGTTTAACCTAGAAGAACGAAATTTGGCGAGCCAAGTGGGATTGGTGTACTGATCATTACCTGAAAGTATCATCAAGATTGGGTGAAAAAGTGTATGCTGAGATTTCAGGCAACTCGTAGTTTTTTGGAAGCTTGGCAGGCCCTTTCCATGAAAGTGATTCTCGCCAGTCTCTGCTTAGGCTACACTCAACAGCAAACAAACCACAGAGATAGAACTTGAAACTGCTTAATTGTGTCAAGTTTCAAAGAGTTAGCACAAACCGTGTTTGATTTAGAGTTCCAAATACATGTATCCCTATAGGATAAAACAGAGTGAAACCTCAAAATGAAACCGGTTACTGCAAAGGAACGGTTCAACCTAGAAGAACGAAATTTGGCGAGCCAAGTGGGATTGGTGTACTGATCATTACCTGAAAGTATCATCAAGATTGGGTGAGAAAGTGTTTGCTGAGATTTCAGGCAACTCGTAGTTTTTTGGAAGCTTGGCAGGCCCTTTCCATGAAAGTGATTCTCGCCAGTCTCTTCTTAGGGCTACATCAACAGCAAACAAACCACAGAGATAGAACTTGAAACTGCTTAATTGTGTCAAGTTTCAAAGAGCTAGCACAAACGTGTTTGATTTAGAGTTCCAAATACATGTATCCCTATAGGAGAAAACAGAGTGAAACCTCAAAATGAAAACGGTTACTGCCTACGAACGGTTTAACCTAGAAGAACGAAATTTGGCGAGCCAAGTGGGATTGGTATACTGATCATTAACTGAAAGTATCATCAAGATTGGGTGAAAAAGTGTTTTCTGAGATTTCAGGCACCTCGTAGTTTTTTGGAAGCTTTGCAGGCCTTTCCATGAAAAGTGATTCTTGCCAGTCTTTGCTTAGGGCTACATTAACAGCAAACAATACATAGAGATAGAACTTGAAACTGCTTTATTGTGTCAAGTTTCAAAGAGCTAGCACAAACCGTGTTTGATTTAGAGTTCCAAATACATGTATCCCTATAGGAGAAAACAGAGTTAAACCTCAAAATGAAAACGGTTACTGCCAACGAACGGTTTAACCTAGAAGAACGAAATTTGGCGAGCCAAGTGGGATTGGTGTACTGATCATTACCTGAAAGTATCATCAAGATTGGGTGAAAAAGTGTTTGATGAGATTTCAGGCAACTCATAGTTTTTTGGAAGCTTGGCAGGCCCCTTTCTATGAAAGTGATTCTCGCTAGTCTTTGCTTAGGGCTACATCAACAGCAAACAAATCATAGAGATAGAACTTGAAAAAGCTGTATTGTGTCAAGTTTGAAATAGCTAGCACAAACCGTGTTTGATTTAGAGTTCCAAATACATGTATCCCTATAGGAGAAAACAGAGTGAAACCTCAAATGAAAACAGTTACTGCAAACGAACGGTTTAACATAGAAGAACGAAATTTGGCGAGCCAAGTGGGACTGGTGTACTGATCCTTACCTGAAAGTATCATCAAGATTGGGTGAAAAAGTGTTTGCTGAGATTTCAGGCAACTCGTAGTTTTTGGAAGCTTGGCAGGCACTTTCCATGAAAGTGATTCTCAAAAGTCTCTGCTTAGGGCTACATCAACAGCAAACAAACCATAGAGATAGAACTTGAAACTGCTTTATTGTGTCAAGTTTCAAAAGAGCTAGCACAAACCGTGTTTGATTTAGAGTTCCAAACACATGTATCCCTATAGGAGAAAACAGAGTGAAACATCAAAATGAAAACGGTTACTGCAAACGAAGGGTTTAACCTAGAGAATGAAATTTGGTGAGCCAAGTGGTATTGGTGAACTGATCATTACCTGAAAGTATCATCAAGATTGGGTGAAAAAGTGTTTGCTGAGATTTCAGGCAACTCGTAGTTTTTTGGAAGCTTGGCAGGCCCTTTCCATGAAGTGATTCTCGCCAGTCTCTGCTTAGGGCTACATCACAGCAAACAAACCATAGAGATAGAACTTGAAACTGCTTTATTGTGTCAAGTGTCAAAGAGCTAGCACAAACCGTGTTTGATTTAGAGTTCCAAATGCATGTATCCCAATAGGAGAAAACAGAGTGAAACCTCAAAATGAAAACAGTTACTGCAAACGAACGGTTTAACCTAGAAGAACGAAATTTGCCGAGCCACGTGGGATTGGTGTACTGATCATTACCTGAAAGTATCATCAAGATTGGGTGAAAAAGTGTTTGCTGAGATTTCAGGCAACTCGTAGTTTTTTGGAAGCTTGGCAGGCACTTTCCATGAAAGTGATTCTCGCCAGTCTCTGCTTAGGGCTACATCAACAGCAAACAAACCATAGAGATAGAACTTGAAACTGCTTTATTGTGTCAAGTTTCAAAGAGCTAGCACAAACCGTGTTTGATTTAGAGTTCCAAATACATGTATCCCTGTAGGAGAAAACAGAGTGAAACCTCAAAATGAAAACGGTTACTGCTAACGAACGGTTTAAACTAGAAGAACAAAATTTGGCGAGCCAAGTGGGATTGGTGTACTGATCATTACCTGAAAGTATCATCAAGATTGGGTGAAAAAGTGTTTGCTGAGATTTCAGGCAACTCGTAGTTTTTTGGAAGCTTGGCAGGCCCTTTCCATGAAAGTGATTCTCGCCAGTCTCTGCTTAGGGCTACATCAACAGCAAACAAACCATAGAGATAGAACTTGAAACTGCTTTATTGTGTCAAGTTTCATAGAGCTAGCAGAAACCGTGTTTGATTTAGAGTTCCAAATACATGTATCCCTATAGGAGAAAACAGAGTGAAACCTCAAAATGAAACCGGTTACTGCAAAGGAACGGTTCAACCTAGAAGAACGAAATTTGGCGAGCCAAGTGGGATTGGTGTACTGATCATTACCTGAAAGTATCATCAAGATTGGGTGAGAAAGTGTTTGCTGAGATTTCAGGCAACTCGTAGTTTTTTGGAAGTTGGCAGGCCCTTTCCATGAAAGTGATTCTCGCCAGTCACTGCCTTAGGGCTACATCAACAGCAAACAAACCACAGAGATAGAACTTGAAACTGCTTAATTGTGTCAAGTTTCAAAGAGCTAGCACAAACCGTGTTTGATTTAGAGTTCCAAATACATGTATCCCTATAGGAGAAAACAGAGTGAAACCTCAAAATGAAAACGGTTACTGCAAACGAACGGGTTTAACCTAGAAGAACGAAATCTGGCGAGCCAAGTGGGATTGGTGTACTGATCATTACCTGAAAGTATCATCAAGATTGGGTGAAAAAGTGTTTGCTGAGATTTCAGGCAACTCTTAGTTTCTTGGAAGCTTGGCAGGCCCTTTCCATTAAAGTGATTCTCGCCAGTCTCTGCTTAGTGTTACATCAACAGCAAACAAACCATAGAGATAGAACTTGAAACTGCTTTATTGTGTCAAGTTTCAAAGAGCTAGCACAAACCATGTTTGATTTAGAGTTCCAAATACATGTATCCCTATAGGAGAAAACACGGTGAAACCTCAAAATGTAACCGGTTATAGCCAAAGAACGGTTTAACCTAGAAGAACGAAATTTGGCGAGCCAAGTGGGATTGGTGTACTGATCATTACCTGAAAGTATCATCAAGATTGGTGAAAAAGTGTTTGCTGAGATTTCAGGCAACTCGTAGTTTTTTGGAAGCTTGGCAGGCCTTTCCATGAAAGTGAATCTCGCCAGTCTCTGCTTAGGGCTACATCAACAGCAAACAATCCATAGATATAGAACTTGAAACTGCTTTATTGTGTCAAGTTTCAAAGAGCTAGCACAAACCGTGTTTGATTTAGTGTTCCAAATACATGTATCCCTGTAGGAGAAAACAGAGTGAAACCTCAAAATGAAAACGGTTACTGGTAACGAACGGTTTAAACTAGAAGAACAAAATTTGGCGAGCCAAGTGGGATTGGTGTACTGATCATTACCTGAAAGTATCATCAAGATTGGGTGAAAAAGTGTTTGCTGAGATTTCAGGCAACTCGTAGTTTTTTGGAAGCTTGACAGGCCCTTTCCATGAAAGTGATTCTCGCCAGTCTCTGCTTAGGGCTACATCAACAGCAAACAAACCATAGAGATAGAACTTGAAACTGCTTTATTGTGTCAAGTTTCATAGAGCTAGCAGAAACCGTGTTTGATTTAGAGTTCCAAATACATGTATCCCTATAGGAGAAAACAGAGTGAAACCTCAAAATGAAACCGGTTACTGCAAAGGAACGGTTCAACCTAGAAGAACGAAATTTGGCGAGCCAAGTGGGATTGGTGTACTGATCATTACCTGAAAGTATCATCAAGATTGGGTGAGAAAGTGTTTGCTGAGATTTCAGGCAACTCGTAGTTTTTTGGAAGCTTGGCAGGCCCTTTCCATGAAAGTGAATCTCGCCAGTCTCTGCTTAGGGCTACATCAACAGCAAACAATCCATAGATATAGAACTTGAAACTGCTTTATTGTGTCAAGTTTCAAAGAGCTAGCACAAACCGTGTTTGATTTAGAGTTCCAAATACATGTATCCCTGTAGGAGAAAACAGAGTGAAACCTCAAAATGAAAACGGTTACTGCTAACGAACGGTTTAAACTAGAAGAACAAAATTTGGCGAGCCAAGTGGGATTGGTGTACTGATCATTACCTGAAAGTATCATCAAGATTGGGTGAAAAAGTGTTTGCTGAGATTTCAGGCAACTCGTAGTTTTTTGGAAGCTTGGCAGGCCCTTTCCATGAAAGTGATTCTCGCCAGTCTCTGCTTAGGGCTACATCAACAGCAAACAAACCATAGAGATAGAACTTGAAACTGCTTTATTGTGTCAAGTTTCATAGAGCTAGCAGAAACCGTGTTTGATTTAGAGTTCCAAATACATGTATCCCTATAGGAGAAAACAGAGTGAAAACCTCAAAATGAAACCGGTTACTGCAAAGGAACGGTTCAACCTAGAAGAACCGAAATTTGGCGAGCCAAGTGGGATTGGTGTACTGATCATTACCTGAAAGTATCATCAAGATTGGGTGAGAAAGTGTTTGCTGAGATTTCAGTCAACTCGTAGTTTTTTGGAAGCTTGGCAGGCCCTTTCCATGAAAGTGATTCTCGCCAGTCACTGCTTAGGGCTACATCAACAGCAAACAAACCACAGAGATAGAACTTGAAACTGCTTAATTGTGTCAAGTTTCAAAGAGCTAGCACAAACCGTGTTTGATTTAGAGTTCCAAATACATGTATCCCTATAGGAGAAAACAGAGTGAAACCTCAAAATGAAAACGGTTACTGCAAACGAACGGTTTAACCTAGAAGAACGAAATCTGGCGAGCCAAGTGGGATTGGTGTACTGATCATTACCTGAAAGTATCATCAAGATTGGGTTGAAAAAGTGTTTGCTGAGATTTCAGGCAACTCTTAGTTTCTTGGAAGCTTGGCAGGCCCTTTCCATTAAAGTGATTCTCGCCAGTCTCTGCTTAGTGTTACATCAACAGCAAACAAACCATAGAGATAGAACTTGAAACTGCTTTATTGTTTCAAGTTTCAAAGAGCTAGCACAAACCGTGTTTGATTTAGAGTTCCAAATACATGTATCCCTATAGGAGAAAACAGAGTGAAACCTCAAAATGAAAACAGTTACTGCAAAAAAACGGTTCAACCTAGAAGAACGAAATTTGGCGAGCCAAGTGAGATTGGTGTACTGATCATTACCTGAAAGTATCATCAAGATTGGGTGAGAATGTGTTTTCTGAAATTTCAGGCAACTCGTAGTTTTTTGGAAGCTTGGCAGGCCCTTTCCATGAAAGTGATTCTCGCCAGTCTCTGCTTAGGGCTACATCAACAGCAAACAAACCATAGTGATAGAACTTGAAACTGCTTTATTGTGTCAAGTTTAAAAGAGCTAGCACAAACCGTGTTTGATTTAGACTTCCAAATACATGTATCCCTATAGGAGAAAACAGAGTGAAACTTCAAAATGAAACCGGTTAGTGCCAACGAACGGTTCAACCTAGAAAAACGAAATTTGGGGAGCCAAGTGGGATTGGTGTACTGATCATTACCTGAAAGTATCATCAAGATTGGGTGAGAATGTGTTTTCTGAAATTTCAGGCAACTCGTAGGTTTTTGGAAGCTTGGCAGGCCCTTTCCATGAAAGTGATTCTCGCCAGTCTCTGCTTAGGGCTACATCAACAGCAAACAAACCATAGTGATAGAACTTGAAACTGCTTTATTGTGTCAAGTTTAAAAGAGCTAGCACACACCGTGTTTGATTTAGACATCCAAATACATGTATCCCTATAGGAGAAAACAGAGTGAAACCTCAAAATGAAACCGGTTACTGCAAACGAACGGTTCAACCAAGAAGAACGAAATTTGCGAGCCAAGTGTAATTGGTGTACTGATCATGACCTGAAAGTATCATCAAGATTGGGTGATAAAGTGTTTGCTGAGATTTTAGGTAACTCGTAGTTTTTTGGAAGCTTGGCAGGCCCTTTCCATGAAAGTGATTCTCGCCAGTCTCTGCTTAGGGCTACATCAACAGCAAACAAACCATAGAGATAGAACTTGAAACTGCTTTATTGTGTCAAGTTTAAAAGAGCTAGCAGAAACCGTGTTGGATTTACAGTTCCAAATACATGTATCCCTATAGGAGAAAACAGAGTGAAACCTCAAAATGAAACCGGTTACTGCAAACGAACGGTTCAACCAAGAAGAACGAAATTTGGCCGAGCCAAGTGGGATTGGTGTACTGATCATTACCTGAAAGTATCATCAAGATTGGGTGCTAAAGTGTTTGCTGAGATTTTAGGTAACTCGTAGTTTTTTGGAAGCTTGGCAGGCCCTTTCCATGAAAGTGATTCTCGCCAGTCTCTGCTTAGGGCTACATCAACAGCAAACAAACCATAGAGATAGAACTTGAAACTGCTTTATTGTGTCAACTTTCAAAGAGCTAGCACAAACCGTGTTTGATTTAGAGTTCCAAATACATGTATACCTATAGGAGAAAACAGAGTGAAACCTCAAAATGAAACCGGTTACTGCCAACGAACGGTTTAACCTAGAAGAATGAAATTTGGCGAGCCAAGTGGGATTGGTGTACTGATCATTACCTGAAAGTATCATCAAGATTGGGTGAAAAAGTGTTTGCTGAGATTTCAGGAAACTCGAAGTTTTTTGGAAGCTTGGCAGGCCCTTTCCATGAAAGTGATTCTCACCAGTCTCTGCTTTGGGCTACATCAACAGCAAACAAACCATAGAGATAGAACTTGAAACTGCTTTATTGTGTCAAGTTTCAAAGAGCTAGAACAAACCGTGTTTGATTTAGAGTTCCAAATACAGGTATCCCTATAGGAGAAAACAGAGTGAAACCTCAAAATGAAAACGGTTACTGCAAAAAAACGGTTCACCTAGAAGAACGAAATTTGGCGAGCCAAGTGGGATTGGTGTACTGATCATTACCTGAAAGTATCATCAAGATTGGGTGAGAAAGTGTTTGCTGAGATTTCAGGCAACTCGTAGTTTTTTGAAGCTTGGCAGGCCCTTTCCATGAAAGTGATTCTCGCCAGTCTCTGCTTAGGGCTACATTAACAGCAAACAAACCATAGAGATAGAACTTGAAACTGCTTTATTGCGTCAAGTTTCAAAGAGCTAGCACAACCGTGTTTGATTCAGAGTTCCAAATACATGTATCCCTATAGGAGAAAACATAGTGAAACCTCAAAATGAGAACGGTTACTGCAAAGGAAAGGTTTAACCTAGAAGAATGAAATTTGGCGAGCCAAGTGGGATTGGCATACTGATCATTACCTGAAAGTATCATCAAGATTGGGTGAAAAAGTGTTTGCTGAGATTTCAGGCAACTCGTAGTTTTTGGAAGATTGGCAGACCCTTTCCATGAAAGTGATTCTCGCCAGTCTCTGCTTAGGGCTACATCAACAGCAAACAAACCATAGAGATAGAACTTGAAACTGCTTTATTGTGTCAAGTTTCAAAGAGCTAGCACAAACCGTGTTTGATTTAGAGTTCCAAATACATGTATCCCTATAGGAGAAAACAGAGTGAAACCTCAAAATGAAAACGGTTACTGCAAACGAACGGTTTAACCTAGAAGAAGGAAATTTGAGGAGCCAAGTGGGATTGGTGTACTGATCATTACCTGAAAGTATCATCAAAATTGGGTGAAAAAAGTGTTTGCTGAGATTTCATGTAACTCGTAGGTTTTTGGAAGCTAGGCAGGCCCTTTCCATGAAAGTGATTCTCGCCAGTCTCTGCTTAGGGCTACATCAACAGCAAACAAACCATAGAGAAAGAACTTGAAAACTGCTTTATGGTGTCATGTTGCAAAGAGCTAGCACAAACCGTGTTTGATTTAGAGTTCCAAATACATGTATCCCTATAGGAGAAAACAGAGTGAAACCTCAAAATGAAAACGGTTACTGCAAACGAACGGTTTAACCTAGAAGAACGCAACTTGGCGAGCCAAGTAGGATTGGTGTACTGATCATTACCTGAAAGTATCATCAATATTGGGTGAAAAAGTGTTTGCTGAGATTTCAGGCAACTCGTAGTGTTTTGGAAGCTTGGCAGGCCCTTTCCATGAAAGTGAATCTCGCCAGTCTCTGCTTAGGGGTACATCAACAGTAAACAATCCATAGAGATAGAACTTGAAACTGCTTTATTGTGTCAAGTTTCAAAGAGCTACCACAAACCTGTGTTTGACTTAGAGTTCCAAATACATGAATCCCTATAGCAGAAAACAGAGTGAAACCTCAAAATGAAAACGGTTACTGCAAACGAACGGTTTAACCTAGAAGAACGAAATTTGGCGAGCCAAGTGGGATTGGTGTACTGATCATTACCTGAAAGTATCATAAATATTGGGTGAAAAAGTGTTTGATGAGATTTCAGGAAACTCGTCCTCTTTTGGAAGCTTGGCAGGCCCTTTCCATGAAAGTGATTCTCGCCAGTCTCTGCTTAGGGCTACATCAGCAGCAAACAAACCATAGAGATAGAACTTGAAACTGCTTTATTGTGTCAACTATCAAAGAGCTAGCACAAACCGTGTTTGATTTAGAGTTCCAAATACATGTATCCCTATAGGAGAAAACAGAGTGAAACCTCAAAATGAAAACGGATACTGCAAACGAACAGTTTAACCTAGAAGAACAAAATTTGGCGAGCCAAGTGTGATTGGTGTACTGATCATTACCTGAAAGTATCATCAAGATTGGGTGAAAAAGTGTTTGCTTAGATTTCAGGTAACTCGTAGTTTTTCGGAAGCTTGGCAGGCCCTTTCCATGAAAGTGATTCTCGCCAGTCTCTGCTTAGGGCTACATCAACAGCAAACAAACCATAGAGATAGAACTTGAAACTGCTTAATTGTGTCAAGGTTCAAAGACCTAGCACAAACCGTGTTTGATATAGAGTTCCAAATACCTGTATCCCTATAGGAGAAAACAGAGTGAAACCTCAAAATGAAACCGGTTACTGCCAACGAACGGTTTAAACTAGAAGAACGAAATTTGGCGAGCCAAGTGGGATTGGTGTACTGATCATTACCTGAAAGTATCATCAAGATTGGGTGAAAAGTGTTTGCTGAGATTTCAGGCAACTCGTAGTTTTTGGAAGCTTGGCAGGCCCTTTCCATGAAAGTGATTCTCACCAGTCTCTGCTTTGGGCTACATCAACAGCAAACAAACCATAGAGATAGAACTTGAAACTGCTTTATTGTGTCAAGTTTCAAAGAGCTAGCACAAACCGTGTTTGATTTAGAGTTCCAAATACACGT
>NW_027524851.1:0-27145 GCF_052094955.1 Ictidomys tridecemlineatus
GGAGAGAGCAGTGTTTGGAGACTGCACTGCAGAAGGACTGATACCGAAAGCAGAGGTGTAAGACTAGGGTGCAGAAGGACCCTTACAGAGAACAGAGTTTGGATACTGAAAGACTCTTAAAGAGAGCAGACGTTGGAGACTAGGGTACAGTATGACTGTTGTAGAGAACAGAGTTTGGAGACTGGTTTACAGAAAGACCATTGCAGAAAGTAGAGGTTAGAGACTGGGTTTCAGAAGGATCTTAAAGAGAGCAGAGTTTTAACACTGAGATGCAGAAGGACTGTGGCAGAGAGAAGAGGTTAAAGATTAAGGCACTTAAGGACTGTAGCAGAGAGCAGAGGATGGAGTCTGAGGTGCAGAAAGACTGTTACAGAGAGCACAGGTTAGAGACTGGGGTGCAGAAGGACTGATACAGAAAGCAGAGTTTAGAGACTGGGGTGCAGAAGGACCCTTACCGAGAGCAGAGGTTGGAGATTGCAGTACAGAAGGACTGTTAAAGAGAGCAGAGGTTGGAGACTGGGGTGGAGAAGGACTGTTGCAGAGAGCAGAAGATGGAGACTGGGGTGCAGTAGGACTGTTGCAGAGAGCAGAGTTGAAGACTGGTTGCAGAAGGACTGTTTCAGAGAGCAGAGGTTGCAGAGTGAATTGCAAAATGACGGTTACAGAGAGCAGAGTTTGGAGACTGTGGTGCAGAAGGACTGATATAGAAAGTAGAGGTGGCAGACAGGGTTGCAAAAGGACCCTGACAGAGAACAGAGGTTGGAGACTGCAGTACAGAAGTACTGTTGTAGAGAACAAGGTTGGAGACTGGGGTGCAGAGGTAACAAAACAGAGAGCCGAGGTTGGAGACTGGGGTGCAGAAGGAATGTTACAGAGAGCACAGGTTAGAGACTGAGGTGTAAAAGGAGTGTAAAAGAGAGCAGAGTTTGGAGACTGAGGTGCAGAAGTACTGTTACAGAAAGCAGAAGTTGGAAATTGGGGTGCAGAAGGACCGTTACAGCGAGCAGCGGTTTGAGACTGTGGTACAGAAGGACTGTTACACAAAGCAGATCTAGGAGACTGGGGAGCAGCAGGACTGTTGCAGAGGACAGAAGTTGGGGACTGAGGTGGAGAAGGAATGTTACAGAGAGCAGAGTTTGGAAACTGGAGTGCAGAAGGATCTTACAGAGAGCTGAGTCTGGAGACAGTGGTGCAGGAGGACTGTTGAAGAGAGCAGAAGTATAAGACTGGGGTCCATAAGGATCGTGGCAGAGAGCAGATTTTAAAGACTGAGTTGCAGATGGACTGTTACAGAAAGCAGAGTTTGGAGACTGAGGTGCAGAAGGACAGTTACATAGAGCAGAGTTTGGAGACTGGTGTGCAGAGGTACTGTTATAGAGAGTAGAGATTGGAGACTGGGGTTCAGATGGATCTTACAGAGAGCAGAGTTTGGAGACTGGTGTACAAAAAGACAGTTTCAGAGAGCAGATGTTGAAGACTGGAATGGGGAAAAATCGTTGCAGAGAGAAGAGTTAGAGACTTCAGTGCATAAGGATCTTGAGGAGAGCAAAGGTTGGTAAGTAGGGTGCAGAAGGACTGTTGCGGAGAGCAGAGGTTGGAGACTGGGGTGGAGAAAAATCATTGCAGAGAGAAGAGGTTGGATACTGGGGTTCTGAAGGCCTTTTATAGAGAGCAGAGGTTCCACACTGGGTTGCAAAATTTCTGTTACAGAGAGCAGATGTTGGAGACTATTCTGCAGAAGGACTGTTACAGAGAGCTGAGTTTGGAGACTGGGTTTCAGAAGGGTCTTACAGAGAGCAGAGTTAGGAGACTGAGGTGCAGAAGGATCCTTGCAGAGAGCAGAAATTTTAGACTGAGTTGCTGAAGGACTGTTGCAGAGAGCAGATATTGGAGACTGGTGTGCAGGAGGACTGTTGCAGAGAGGAGAGGTTGGAGACTGGGGTGAAGAAGAACTATTACAGAGAGCAGAGTTTGGAGACTGGGTTGGAGAAGGATCCTACAGAGAGCAGAGGTTAAAGAATCAGGTGCAGAAAGACTGTTACAGAGAGTAGATGTTGCAGACTGAGGTGCAGAAGTATCTTTGCAGAGTACAGAGTTTGGAGACTGAGGTGCAGAAGAATTGTTACAGAGAGCAGAGGTTGGAGACTGGTGTGCAGAAGGATTGTTGTGGATAGCTGACTTTGGAGATCGGGGTCCAGAAAGACTGTAATAGAGAGCAGAGGTGAGAGACTGGGTTGCAGAAGGACTGATACAGAAAGAAGAGATTGGAGTCTGCGGTGCAGAAAGACCCTTACAGAGAGCAGAGGTTGGATTCTGCAGTAGAGGAGGACTGTTACAAAGAGCAGAGGTTAGAGACTGGGGTGGAGAAAGACTGTAAAAGAGAGCTTATGTTGGTAACTAGGGTGCCGAAGGACTGTTGGAGAGAGCAGAGTTTGGAGACTGGGGTGCAGAAGAACTGTTGCAAAGAGCACAGGTTGGAGACTGGGGTAAAGAATGACTGTTACAGAGAGCAGAGGTTGGAGACAGTGGTTCAGAAGGATCTTACAGAGAGCAGAATTTGAAGACAGGTGCAGAAGGACTGTTGTAAATATTATAGGTTGGAGACTGGCGTTCAGTAGGATCATTGCAGAGAGCCGAGGTTAAAGACTGGGGTGCAGAAGTATCATTGCAGAGAGCAGAGGTTGGAAACTTGCATGCAGAAGGCCTGCTAAATAGAGCAGATTTGGAGTCGGAAGTGCAGAAGACCTGTTACAGAGAGGAGAGGTTGGAGACTGGGGAGCAGAAGGACTGGTACAGAGAGCAGATTTTGAAGAAAGGTTTGCTGAAGGATCTTACAGAGAGCAGAGGTTAGAGACTAAGGTGCAGGTGGACTGTTACAGAGAGCAGTGGTTGGGGTGCAGAAGGATCGTGGAGAGGAGAGGTTTCAGACTGAGGTGCAGAAGTACTATTACAGAGAGAAGAGGTTGGAGATTGAGGTGTAGAAGTACTGTTACGGAGAGCAGAGTTTGGAGACTGAGGTGCAGAAAGACTGTTAGAGAAAGCAGAGGTTGGAAATTGGGGTGCAGAAGGACCGATACAGAGAGCAGAGTTTGGAGACTAAGGTATAGAAGGAATGTTACAGAGAGCAGAGGTGGAAGACTTGGGTGCAGAATGACTGATACAGAAAGCACAGGTTGGAGACTGAGGTGAAGAAGGATAGACACAGAGAGCAGAGGTTGGAGACTGGGGTTCAGAAAAACTGATACAGAAAGCAGAGGTTGAATACTGGGGTGAAGAAAGAATGTTACAGAGAGAAGAGTTTGGAGACAGCGGTGCAGAAGAATCTTACA
Source organism: Ictidomys tridecemlineatus (assembly GCF_052094955.1). Lineage (NCBI taxonomy): Eukaryota > Metazoa > Chordata > Mammalia > Rodentia > Sciuridae > Ictidomys > Ictidomys tridecemlineatus. Next base: position 3,330 of record NW_027524851.1, read on the forward strand.
GAAAGCAGAATTTGGAGACTGAGGTGCAGAAGGGCTGATTTAGAAATCAGAGTTTGGAGACTGGGGTGCAGTAGGATCATTGCAGATAGCAGAGGTTAAAGACTGGGGTGCAGAAGGATGTTTGCAGAGAGCAGACGTTAGAGACTGGGGTCCAGAAAGATCGTTGCAGAGAGCATAGTTTGCAGACTGGGGTGAAGAAGGCTTTTGCAGAGAGCAGAGGGTGGAGACTGAGGTGCAGAAGGACTGTTAAAGAGAGAAGATGTTGGAGACTGGGGTTCACATAGATATTACAGAGAGCAGATGATGGAGACTGAGGTGCAGAAGGATTGTAACAGACAGCAGAGGTAAGAAACTGGGGTGCAGGAGGTTCGTTTCAGACAGCAGAGGTTGGAGACTGGGGTGCAGAAAGACTGTTGCAGAGAGCAGAGGTTGAAGACTAAGGTGCAGAAGGACACTTAGAGCAGAAGTTAGAGACGGGGCTGCAGAAGGACTGATACAGAAAGCAGAGACTCTAGTATTGGGTGAAAAAAGAATGTTACAGAGAGTAGAGTTCGGAGAATGCAGTACAGAAAAACTGTTGCAGAGAACAGAATTTAGAGACTGAAGTGCAGAAGAACTTTTGCAGAGAGCAGAGGTTGGAGACTGGGGTGCATAAGGATCCTTGCAAATAGCAGAGCTTGGAGACAGGAGTGCAGAAGGATCATTGCAGAGAGCAGAGTTTGGAGATTGTGATGCAGAAGGATCATTTCAGAGAGCAGAGTTATGAGGCTTTGGTGCAGAAGGCCTGCTACAGAGAGCAGAGTATGGAGAATGGCTGTCAGAAGGCCTGCTATAGAGAGCAGATTTTCGAGAGTGGTGTGCAGAAGCCCTGTTACAGAGAGGAGCGGTTGGAGACTGGGGTGCAGAAACACTGTTACAGAGAGCAGAGTTTGGAGACTGGTTTGCTGAAAGAACTTAGAGAAAGCAGATGTTGGAGACTGAGGTGCAGGTGGACTGTTACAGAGAGCAGTGGTTGGAGACTGGGGTGCAGAAGAATTATGGAGAGCAGAGGTTTCAGACTGAGGTGTGCAAGGACTGTTACAGAGAGCAGAGTTTAGAGACTGACGTGCAGAAGAGCTGTTATAGAAAGCAGAGGTTGGAGACTGTGGTATAGAACGACTGTTACAGAGAGCAGAGGTTGGAGACTGGGGTGCAGAAGGACTGTTACAGAACACACAGGTTGAAGACTGAGGTGCAGAAGGATAGATACAAACAGCAGAGGTTGGAGACGGGGGTTCAGAAGGACTGATTCAAAAAGCAGAGGTTGGAGACTGGGTTGCAGAAGGACCGTTACAGAGAGCAGAGTTTGGAAACTGCGGTACAGAAGGTCTGTGACAGAGAGCAGATCTCGGAGACTGGGGAGCAGAAGGACTATTGCAGAAGACAGAGGTTTGAGACTGGGGTGGAGAAGAAATTTCACAGAGAGCAGAGTTTGAAAACAGGAGTGCAGAAAGATATTACAGAGAGCAGAGGTTGGAGACTGTCTTGTAGGACTGTTGCAGAGTTCAGACGTTGGAGACTGGGGTCCAGAAGGTTCGTTGCAGAGAGCAGAGTTTGGAGACTTGGGTGCAGAAGGACTGTTGCAGAGAGCAGATGTTGGAGACTGGGGTGAAAAAGGACTGTTGAAGAGAGCACATTTTAGAGACTGGGGCGCAGAAAAATTGTTACAGAGAGGAGGGTTTGGAGACTGAGGTGCGGAAGGGCTGTTTCAGAGAGCAGCGTTCGGAGACTGGGGTGCAGAAGGAGTGTTACAGAGAGCAGAGGTTGGAGACTGCGGTTCAGATGGATGTTACAGAGAGTTTGAAGACTGGGGGGCAAAAGGACAGTTCCAGAGAGCAGATGTTCGAGAATTGGGTGGAGAAGAATCGTTGCAGAGAGAAGAGGTTGGAGACTGGGGTGCAGAAGGCCTATTACAGAGAGCAGAGGTTTAAGACTGAGGTGCAAAGGATAGATACAGAGAACAGATTTTGTTCCCAGACTGTTTCAGAGATGAGAGGTTGGAGACTGAGGTTTAGTAGGATCATTGCAGAGAGCAGAGGTTGGAGACAGGCGTGCAGAATGATCATTGCATAGAGCAGAGTTTGGAGACATTTGTGCAGAAGGCCTGTTACAGAGAGTAGAGGTTAGAGAGTGGGGTGCAGAAGGACTGTTATAGAGAACAGTGTTTGGAGACTGAGTTGCTGAAGGATCTTACGAAGAGCAGAGGTTAAAGAATGAGCTGCAGGTGGACTGTTACAGAGAGCAGTGTTTGGAGACTGGGGTGCTGAAGAATCGTGGAGAGCAGAGGTTTCAGACTGAGGTACAGGTGGACTTTTACAGAGAGCAGTGATTGGAGACTCGGGTGTAGAGGGACTGTTACAGAGAGAAGTGTTTGGAGACTCAAGTGCAGAAAAACTGTTACAGGAAGCAGAGTTTGGTAATTAAGGTGCAGAAACACCGTTACAGAGAGCAGAGTTTGGAGACTGTGGTATAGGACTGTTACCTAGAGCAGAGGTTGAAGACTGGAGTGCAGAAGGACTCTTACATAGAGCATAGGTTGGAGACTGAGGTGCAAAGGATAGATACAGAGAACAGATTTTGGAGACTGGGGTACAGGCAGACTGATACAGAAAGCGGAGTTTGGAGACTGGGGTGTAGAAGAACCTTTACAAAGAGTAGAGGTCGGAGACTGCGAAACAGAAGGATTATTACAGAGAACAGATCTCGGGGACTGGGGAGCAGAAGGACTGTTGCAGAGAGCTGAGGTTGATAACTGGGGAGGAGAAGGAATGTTATAGACAGCAGAGTTTGAAAACTAGAGTGCAGAAGGATCTTATAAAGAGCAGAGGTTGGAGACTGTGGTGCAGAAAGACTGTTACTGAGAGCAGAGGTTGGAAACTGGGGTCCAGAAGGATCGTTGCAGTGAGCGGAGTTTGGAGACTGGGGTGCAGAAGGAGTGTTGCAGAGAGAAGATGTTGAAGACTGGAGTGCAGAAGAAATGTTGCAGAGAGCAGATTTTAGAGACTGGGGTGCAGAAGGACTGTTACAGAGAGCAGAGGTTGGAGACTGAGGTGCAGAAAGACTGTTAAAGAGAGCAGAGTTTGGAGATTTGGGTGTAGAAGGACTGTTACAGAGAGCATAGGTTGGAGACTGGGGTTCAAACGACTGTTGCAGACAGCAGATTTTAGAGACTTGTGTATAGAAGAATCGTTGCAGAGAGAAGAGGTGGGAGACTGGGGTGCAGAAAGCCTGTTACAAAGAGCAGAGTTTGGAGACTGGGTTGCAGAAGTCCTGTTACACAGAGCAGAAATAGGAGACTGTTGTGCAGAAGGACAGGTAAGAAGAGCAGAGTTTTGAGACTGAGGTGCAGAAGGACTGTTACAGAGAGCTGAGGTAGGAGACTGGGGTGCAGAAGGGTCGTTGCAGAGAGCAGAGTTTTAAGACTGAGGTGCAGAAGGACTGTTGCAGAGAGCAGATGTTGGTAACTAGTGTGCAGAAGGACTGTTGTAGAGAGCAGAGATTTTAGACTAGGGTGGAGAAGTCCTGTTACAGAGAGCAGAGGTTGGAGACTCGGGTGCAGAAGGACTGTTACAGAGAGCAGGGGTTGGATACAGTTGTGCAGAAGCATCTTACAAAGAGCAGAATTAGGAGACTGAGGTGCAGATGGACTTTTGCAGAGTCAAGGGGTTGGAGACTGGGGTGCAGAAGGATCGTTGTAGAGAGCATATTATGGAGACTGTGGTGCAGAAGGCCTGCTTCAGAGAGCAGAGTTGGGAGACTGGCGTCCAGAAGGCCTGTTACAGACAGGAGAGGTTGGAGACTGGGGTGCAGAAAGACTGTTATAGAGAGAAGTGTTTGGAGACTGGGTTGCTGAAGAATCTTACGAAGAGAAGAGTTTGGAGACTGAGGTGCAGGTGGACTGTTACAAAGAGCAGTGGTTGGAGACTGAGGTGCAGAAGGACCATGCAGAGAGGAGAGGTGTCGGACTGTTGTGCAGAAGGACTGTTACAGAAAGCAAAGGTTGGAGACTGAGTTGCAGGTGGACTGTTACAGAGAGCAGTGTTTGGAGACTGAGGTGCAGAAGGACCATGCAGAGAGGAGAGGTGTCAGACTGAGGTGCAGAAGGACTGTTACAGAGAGCAGAGGTTGGAGACTGAGGTGTAGAAGTACTGTTAGAAAGAGCAGAGTTTGGAGACTGCTGTGCAAAAGGACTGTTACAGAAGGCAGAGGTTGGAAGTTGGGGTGCAGAAGGACCGTTACAAAGACCAGAGTTTGGAGACTGCGGTATACAAAAACTGTTACAGAGAGCAGAGGTTGGAGACTGGGGTGTAGAAAGAATGTTACAGAGAGCACAGGTTTCAGACTGAGGTGCAGAAGTATAGATACAGAGAGCAGAGTTTTGAGACTGGTGTTCAAAAGGACTGTTATAGAGAACAGTGTTTGGAGACTCGGGTGCAGAAGAATCGTGCAGAGAGCAGAGGTGTTAGACTGAGGAGAAAAAGGACTGTTACAGAGAGCATAGGTTGGAGACTGAGGTGTAGAAGGACTGTTACAGAGAGCAGAGTTTGGAGACTGAGGTGCAGAAGGATTGTTACAGAAAGAAGTGTTTGGAAATTGGGGTGCAGAAGGACTGTAACAGAGACAAGAGTTTGGAGACTGCGGTATAGAAAAACTGTAACAGAGAGCAGAGGTTGGAGACTGAGGGGCAGAATAATAGATACAGAGAGCAGAGGTTTGAGACTGGGTTTTAGGAGGATCCTACAGAGAGCAGAGGTTGGAGAGTGAAGTGCAGAACGACTGTTACAGAGAGTAAAGGTTGGAGACTGAGGTGCAGAAGGACCGTAGCAGAGAACAGAGTTTGGAGACTGAGGTGCAGAAGGATTGTTACAGAGAGCAGAGTTTGGAGACTGGGGTGCAGAAGGATTGTTGTAGAGAGCAGAGGTTGGAGACTGGGGTGAAGAAAAACTGTTGCAGGGAGAAGAAGATGAAGACTGGGCTGCAAAAAGTATGTTGCAGAGTGTAGATGTTGAAGACTTAGTTCCAGAGGACTCTTAGAGAGAGCAGAAGTTGAAGACTGGGGTGCAGAAGGACTGTTGCAGAGAGCAGAGCTCGGAGACTGAGGTGCAAAATTTTGTTACATAGAGCAGAGGTTGGACATTGGGTACAGAAGGATCTTACAGAGAACAGAAGTTGAAGACAGAGTTGTAAAAAGACTGTTGCAAAGATCAGACGTTGGAGACTGGGGTGCAGTAGGATCATTGCAGAGAGCAGAGGTTGGAGACTGGGGTGCAGAAGGATCGTTGCAGAGAGCAGATGTTGAAGACTGGGGTGCAGAAGGGTCGTTGCAGAGAGCAGAGTTTGAAGACTGAGGTGCAGAAGGACTGTTGCAGAGAGCAGGTGTTGGTAACTAGTGTGCAGAAGAACTGTTGTAGAGAGTAGAGGTTTTAGATTAGTGTGGAAAAGTCCTGTTACAGATAGCAGATGTTGGAGACTCGGGTGCAGAAAAACTGTTAAACAGAGCAGAGGTTGGATACAGGTGTGTAGAAGCATCTTACAGAGAGCAGAATTTGGAGACTGGGGTGCAGATGGACTGTTGCAGAGATCAGAGGTTAAACACTGGGGTGTAGAAGGATCATTGCAGAGAGCACATTATGGAGACTGGGGTCCAGAAGGCCTGTTTCAGAGAGGAGAGGTTTGAGACTGGTGTGCAGAAGGACTGTTATAGAGAGCAGAGTTTGGAGACTGGGTTGCTGAAGGATCTTATGGAGAGAAGAGGTTGGAGACTGAGGTGCAGTTGGACTGTTACAGAGAGCAGTGTTTGGAGACTGAGGTTCAGAAGGACCATGCAGAGAGGAGAGGTGTCAGACTCAGGTGCAGAAGGACTGTTACAGAGAGCAGAGTTTGGAGACTGAGGTGTAGAAGTACTGTTAGATAGAGCAGAGTTTGGAGACTGATGTGCAAAAGGACTGTTAGAGAAAGCAGAGGTTGGAAGTTGGGGTGCAGAGGGACCGTTACAAAGACCAGAGTTTGGAGACTGTGGTATAGAAAAACTGTTACAGAGAGGAGAGTTTGGAGACTGTGGTGTAGAAAAAATGTTACAGAGAGCACAGGTTTGAGACTGAGGTGCAGAAAGATAGATACAGGGAGCAGAGTTTTGAGACTGGTGTTTAGAGGACTGATATAAAGCACAGTTTTTGGAGACTCGGGTGCAGAAGAATCATGCAGAGAGCAGAGGTGTCAGACTGAGGTGCAGAAGGACTGTTACAGAGAGTAGAGGTTGGAGACTGAGGTGCAGAAGGACCGTTGCAGAGAACAGAGTTTGGAGACTGAGGTGCAGAAGGATTGTTACAAAGAGCAGAGTTTTGAGATTGGGGTGGAGAAGAACTGTTGAAGAGAGAAAAGTTTGGAGACTGGGGTGCAGAAGGACTGTTGCAGAGAGGAGAGGTTGGAGACTAAGGTGCAGAAGGACACTTAGAAGGACTGATACAGAAAGCAGAGACTCTAGTATTGGGTGAAGAAAGAATGTTACAGAGAGTAGAGTTTGGAGAATGCAGTACAGAAGGACTGTTGCAGAGAGCAGAATTTAGAGACTGGGGTACAGAAGGACTGTTGCAGAGAGGAGATGTTGGAGACTGAGGTGCAGAAGTCCTGTTACATAGAACAGAGGTTGTAGACTGGGGTGCAGAAGGATCGTTGCAAATAGCAGAGCTTGGAGACAGGGGTGCAGAAGGATCATTGCAGAGAGCAGATGTTGGAGACTGGCGTGCAGAAGGATCGTTGCAGAGAGCAGATGTTGAAGACTAGGGTGCAGAAGGATCATTGCAGAGAGCAGAGTTTGAAGACTGAGGTGCAGAAGGACTGTTTCAGAGAGCAGGTGTTGGTAGCTAGTGTGCAGAAGAACTGTTGTAGAGAGTAGAGGTTTTAGACTAGTGTGGAAAAGTCCTGTTACAGAGAGCAGAGGTTGGAGACTCGGGTGCAGAAAAACTGTTACACAGAGTCGAGGTTGGATACAGGTGTGTAGAAGCATCTTACAGAGAGCAGAATTTGGAGACTGGGGTGCAGATGGACTGTTGCAGAGATCAGAGGTTAAACACTGGGGTGCAGAATGATCGTTGCAGAGAGCACATTATGGAGACTGGGGTGCAGAAGGCCGGCTACAGAGAGCAGAGTTGAAAGACTCGCCTCCAGAAGGCCTGTTTCAGAGGAGAGGTTGGAGACTGGTGTGCAGAAGGACCGTTATAGAGAGCAGAGTTTGGAGACTGGGTTGCTGAAGGATCTTATGGAGAGAAGAGGTTGGAGACTGAGGTGCAGTTGGACTGTTACAGAGAGCAGTGTTTGGAGACTGAGGTTCAGAAGGACCATGCAGAGAGGAGAGGTGTCAGACTGTGGTGCAGAAGGACTGTTACAGAGAGCAGAGTTTGGAGACTGAGGTGTAGAAGTACTGTTAGATAGAGCAGAGTTTGGAGACTGATGTGCAAAAGGACTGTTAGAGAAAGCAGAGGTTGGAAGTTGGGGTGCAGAGGGACCGTTACAAAGACCAGAGTTTGGAGACTGTGGTATAGAAAAACTGTTACAGAGAGGAGAGTTTGGAGACTGTGGTGTAGAAAAAATGTTACAGAGAGCACAGGTTTGAGACTGAGGTGCAGAAGGATTGTTACAGAGAGCAGAGTTTTGAGACTCGGTTGGAGAAGGATTTTTTCAGAGAGCAGACGTTGGAGATTGGGGTGAAGAAGGAATGTTGCAGAGAGCAGAGGATGAAGACTGGGCTGCAGAAGGAATGTTGCAGAGAGTAGATGTTTGAGACTGAGTTGCAGATGGACTCTTGGAGAGAGCAGAAGTTGGAGACTGGGGTGCAGAAGAACTGTTGCAGAGAGCAGAGCTTGGAGACTGAGGTGCAAAATTTTTTTACATAGAGCAGAGGTTGGACACTGGGGTGCAGAATCATCGTTGCAATAAGCAGAGCTTGAAGACCGGGGTGCAGAAGGATCTTACAGAGAGCAGAATTTGGAGACAGAGTTGCAAAAAGACTGTTGAGAAAATCAGAGGTTGGAGACTCGGGTGCAGTAGGATCATTGCAGAGAGCAGAGGTTGGAGACTGGCGTGCAGAAGGATCATTGCAGAGAGCAGAGGTTGGAGACTGGGGTGCAGAAGGATCGTTGCAGAGAGCATAGGTTTAAGACTGGGGTGCAGAAGGCCTGCTACATAGAGGAGAGTTTGGAGACTGGCGTGCAGAAGGCCTGTTACAGAGAAAAGTGTTTGAAAACTGGGGTGCGGAAAGACTGTTATACAGAGCAGAGTTTCGAGACTGAGTTCCTGAAGGATCTTACAGGGAGAAGAGGTTGGAGACTGAGGAACAGGTGGACTGTTACAGAGAGCAGTACTTAAAGCCCTGGTGCAGAAGGATCGTTCAGAGAGCAGAGGTTTCAGACTGAGGTGCAAATGGACTGTTACAAAGAGCAGAGGTTGAAGACTGAGGTGCAGAAGGATAGATACAGAGAGCAGAGGTTTGAGACTGAGTTTTAGAAGGATCCTACAGAGAGCAGATGTTGGAGAGTTAAGTGCAGAAGGACTGTCACAGAGAGTAGAGGTTAGAGACTGAGGTGCAGAAGGACCGTAGCAGAGAACAGATTTTGGAGACTGAGGTGCAAAAGGATTGTTGTAAAGAGCAGAGTTTGGAGACTAAGGTGTAGAAGGACTGTTGCAGAGAGCAGAGTTTGAAGACTGGGGTGAAGAAGGACTGTTGCAGAGAGCAGAGGATGGAGACTAGGCTGCAGAAGGAATGTTGCAGAGAGCAGAGGATAGAGACTAAGGTGTAGAAGGACTGTTGCAGAGAGCAGAGTTTGAAGACTGGGGTGAAGAAGGACTGTTGCAGAGAGCAGAAGATGGAGACTGGGCTGCAGAAGGAATGTTGCAGAGAGCAGAGGTTAGAGACTGAGGTGTTGAAAAAATCTTAGAGACAGGAAAAGGTAAAAACTGGGGTGGAGAAAGACTGTAGCAGAGAGCAGAGGTTGGAGACTGAGGTTCAAAATCCTGTTACATAGAGCAGAGGTTGGACACTGAGGTGCAGAAAGATCGTTGAAATAAGCCAAGCATTGAGACAGGGGAGCAGAAGGATCTTACAGAGAGCAGAATTTGAAGACTTAGTTGCAGAAGGACTGTTGCAGTAATCAGAGGTTGGAGACTGGAGTGCAGTAGGATCATTGCAGAGAGCATAAGTTGGAGACTGGGGTGCAGAAGGATCGTTGCAGAGAGCAGAGGTTGGAGACTGGGGTGCAGAAGGCGTGCTACAGAGAGCAGACTTCTGAGACTCTCGTGAAGAAGGTCTGTTACAGAGAGGAAAGGTTAAAAACTGGGGTGCAGAAGGACTCTTATAGAGAGCAGAGTTTGGAGACTGAGTTTCTTAAAGATCTTACAGAGAGCAGAGGTTGGAGACTGAGGTGAATGTGGCCTGTTACAGAGAGCAGTGGTTGGAGACTGGGGTGCAGAAGGATCGTTCAGAGAGAAGAGGTGTCAGACTAAGGTGCAGATGGACTGTTACAGAGAGCAAAGTTTGGAGACTGAGGTGTAGAAGGACAGTTACACAGAGCAGAGTTCGGAGACTGAGGTGCAGAAGGAGTGTTACAGAGAAAAGTGGTTAGAAATTGGGGTGCAAAAGGACTGTAAGAAAGACCAGAGTTTGTAGACTGCGGGATAGAAAAACTGTAACAGATAGCAGGGGTTGGAGACTGAGGTGCATAACGAGAGATACAGAGAGCAGAGGTTTGAGTCTGGGGTTCAGAAGGACAAATACAGAAAGCAGAGTTCGGAGACTGGGGTGCAGAAGAACCGTTACCGAGAGCAGAGGTTGGAGACTGCACTGCGGTACATAAGGATTGTTACAGAGAACAGAGGTTGGAGACTGGGGTGCAGATGGACTGTTGCAGAGAGCAGAGGTTGGAGAGTGAAGTGCAGAAGGACTGTTACAGAGAGTGGAGGTTGGAGACTGAAGTGCAGAAGGACAGTTGCAGAGAACAGAGTTTGGAGACTGAGGTGCAGAAGGATTGTTATAGAGAGCAGAGTTTTGAGACTGGGTGCAGAAGGACTGTTGCAGAGAGCAGAGGTTAGAGAATGGGGAGCTGAAGGACTGTTGCAGAGGACAGAGGTTGGAGACTGGGATGTTGCAGGACATTTGCAGAAAGCAGAGGTTAAAGAATGGGGTGGAGAAGGAATGTTACAGAGAGCAGAGATTGGATACTGGAGTGCAGAAGCATCTTACAGAGAGCAGAGGTTGGATACTTTGGTGCAGAAAGACTGTTGAAGAGAGCAGAGTTTGGAGACTGGGGTGGAGAAAGACTTTTGCAGAGAGCAGAGGTTGGAGACTGGGGTGCAGAAGGACTGTTGCAGAGAGCAGAGTTTGGAGACTGGAGTGCAGAAGGACTGTTTCAGAGAGCAGAGGTTGGAGACTGACGTGCAAAATTCTTGTTACATAGAGCAGAGGTTGGAGACTGAGGGGCAGAAAGATTGTTACAGAGAGCAGAGTTTGCAGACTGGGGTTCAGAAGGGCTGTTGCAGAGAGAAGACGTTGGAGACTGGGGTGCAGAAGGACTGTTGCAGAGAGCAGAGTTTGGAGACTGGAGTGCAGAAGAACTGTTACAGAGAGCAGAGGTTGGATACTGAGGTGCAGAAAGACTCTTAGAGAGAGCAGAATTTGGAGTCTAGGGTGCAGAAGAATTGATACGGATAGCAGAGTTTTGAGCATGTGCTGCAGAAAGACCTTTACAGAGAGCAGAGTTTGAAGACTGCAGTATAGAAGGACTGTTGCGTAGGGAAGAGGTTGGAGAGTGAGGTGCAGAAGGATAGATACAGAGAACAGAGGTTGGAGACTGTGGTTCAGAAAGACTGATACAGAAAGCAGAGTTTGGAGACTGGGGTGTAGAATGACTGATACAGAGAGCAGAGTTTTGAGACTCAGGTGCAGGAGGACTGTTACAGGAAGCAGAGTTTTGAAATTGGGGTGCAGAAGGACTTTTACAGAGAGCAGATGTTGGAGACTTTGGTATAGACTAGGGAGCAGAAGGATTGTTGCAGAGGACAGAGCTTGTAGACTGGGGTGGAGAAAAAATGTTACAGAGAGCATAGTTTGGAGACTAGAGTGCAGATAGATTTTACAGAGAGCAGAGGTGTGAGACTGTGGTGCAGAAAAACTGTTGCAGAGAGCAGACATTGGAGACTTGGGTCCAGAATGATCGTTGCAGAGAGCAGAATTTTGAGACTGGGGTGAAGAAGGACTGTTACAGCGAGAAGAGTTTGGAGACTGTTGTGCGCCAAGACTGTTTCAGAGAGCAGATTTTGAAGACTGGGGTGGAGAAGATTCGTTGCAGAGAGAAGAGGTTGAAGACTGTTGTGCAGAAGTACTCTTACAGAGTGCAGAGTTTAAAGACTTGGTTGCAAAAGGATCTTACAGAGAGCAGAGTTGGGAGACTGAGGTGCAGAAGGACTGTTAGAGAGAGCAGCAGTAAGAGAGTAATGTGCAGAAGGACTGTTACAGAGAGCAGAGGTTAGATACAGGGGTGCAGAAGCATCTTACAGAGAGCAGAATTTGGAGACTGAGGTGCAGAAGGAATGTTGCAGAGATCAGTAGTTGGAGATTAGGGTGCCATTGGATCATTGCAGGGAGCAGATTTTGGAGACTGGGGTGCAGAAGGCCTGCTACAGAGAGAAGAGTTTGGTGACTGGCTTGCAGAAGGCCTCTTACAGAGAGGAGAGGTTGGAAACTGAAGTCCAGGTGGACTGTTACAGTGAGCAGTGTTTGGAGACTGGGGTGCAGAAGGATCGTGCAGAGAGCAGAGGTGTCAGACTGAGGTGCAGAAGGACTGTTACAGAGAGCAGAGGTTGGAGACTGAGGTGTAGAAGTACTGTTAAAAAGAGCTGAGTTTGCAGACTGAGGTGCAGAAGGACTGTTACAGAAAGCAGAGGTTGGAAATTGGGGTGCAGAAGGACCGTTACAGAGACCAGAGTTTGGTGACTGCAGTATAGAAAAACTGTTACAGAGAGCAGAGTTTGGATACTGGGGTGCAGAAGGAATGATACAGAGAGAACAGGTTGGAGTCTGAGGTGCAGAAGGATAGATACAGAGAGCAGAGTTTTGAGCCTGGGTTTAAGAAGGAATTTTACAGAGAGCTGTTGTTGGAGACTGGGGAGCAGAAAGACTATTGCAGAGGACAGAGTTTGGAGACTAGGGTGCCGCATAATACTTGCAGAAAGAAGAGGTTAAATACTGGGGTGAAGAAGGAATGTTACAGAGAGAAGAATTTGGAAACTGGAGAACAGGTTTGAGACTGAGGTGCAGAAGGATCTTAGAGAGAGCAGAGTTTGGAGACTGTGGTGCAGAAGGACTGTTGCAAAGAGCAGAGATTGGAGACTGAGGTGCAGAAGTCCTGCTATATAGAGCAGAGCTAAAAGAAAGGGGTGCAGAAGAATCTTACAGAGAGCAGAATTTGGAGACTGAGGTGCAGGAGGACTATTGTAGAGATCAGATTTTGGAGAGTGGGGTCAAGTAGGATCATTGCAGAGAGCAGAGTTTGGAGACTGGCGGGCAGAAGGCCAGTTACAGAGAAGAGAGTTTAAAGACTGAGGTGCAGAAGGACTGTTATACAGAGCAGTGTTTGGAGACTGGGTTGCTGAAGCATCTTACAGAGAGCAGAGGTTGGAGACTGAGGTGCAGGTGGACTGTTAAAGAGAGCAGAGGTTGGGGATTGAGTTGTAGAAGAACTGTTACAGATAGGAGAGTTTGGAGACTCAGGTGCAGAAGGACTGTTACAGAAAGCAGAGTTTCGAAATTGGGCTGCAGGAGGACCAATGCAGAGAGCAAAGGTTGGAGACTGAGTTGCAGAAGGAGTGTTACAGAGAGCAGAGATTGGAGACTTGGGTGCAGAAAGACCTTTACATAGAGCAGATTTATGAGAGTGCACTACAGGAGGACTGTTACAGAGAGCAGAGGTTGGAAACTGGGGTGAAGAAGGACTTTTGCAGAGAGCAGAAAAAGGAGACTGGGGTGCAGAAGGATCTTTGTGGAAAGCAGAGTATTGAGACTGGTGTTCAGAAGGACTGTTACAGAGAACAGAGTTTTGAGAAGGGGTTCAGAATGATTGGTACAGAGGGCAGAGTTTGGATACTGGGTTGCAGAAGAATCTTACAAAGAGCAAATGTTGGAGACTGAGGTGCAGAAGGACTGTTACAGAGAGTAGAGGTTAGAGACTGACGTGCAGAAGGACTGTTGCAGAGAGCCGATGTTAGAGACTGGGGTGCAGAAGGACTTTTTCAGAGAGCAGATGTTGGAGCCTGAGGTGTAGAAGGATTGTTACAGAGAGCAGAGGTTGAATACTGGGGTTCAGAAGGACCATTGCAGAGATCAGAGTTTTGAAACTGAGGTGAAGCAGGATCGTTGCATAGAGCAGAGTTTTCAGACTTAGGTGCAGAAGGGCTGTTGCAGAGAGAAGGTGTTGGTGACTGGGGTGCAGAAGGTTCGTTGCAGAGAGCAGAGGTTGGAGACTAAGGTGCAGAAGGACTGTTGCAGATAGCAGAGGTTTGAGACTGGGGTGTAGAACGACTGTTGCGGAGACCAGAATTTGAGACAGCGGTGCTTAAGGACTATTGCAGAGAGCGCACCTTGGAGACTGAGATGCACAAGGATTGTTACAGAGAGTAGAGGTTGGAGACTGAGGTACAGAAAGATTGTTACAGAGAGCAGAGGTTGTATACTGGGGTGCAGAAGGACTGTTGCAGAGAGCAGAGGTTGGAGACTGGGGTGTAGAAGGACCGTTACAGAGAGCAGAGTTTTGAAACTGGGGTACAGAAGGACTGTTACAGAGAGCAGAGGTTGGATACTGGGGTGCAGAAGGACTGATGCAGAGAACAGAGTTTGGAGACTGGGGTTCAGACAGACCGTTTCAGAGAGCAGAGTTTGGAGACTCAGGTGCAGAAGAATTGTAACAGGGAGCAGAGTTAGGATACTGGTTTGTAAAAGGACTGATCCAGAAAGCATAGGTTAGAGAATGGGGTTCAGAAAGCCTGTTTCAGAGAGCAGTGGTTGGACACTGAGGTGCTGAAGGTTCATTACAGAGAGCAGAGGTTGGAGACTGCATGGCAGTAGGACTGTTACAGAGAGGAGCGGTTGGAGACTGGGGTGCAGAAGGATTCTTACAGAGAGCAGAGTATGGAGACTGTGGTGCAGAAAGAGTGTTACAGAGAGATGAGGATGGAGACTGGGGTGCAGAAGGAGCGTTACAGAGAGCAGAGTTTGCAGATTGGTGACCAGAAGAACTGTTACAGAGAGCAGATATTGGAATAATGGGGTGCAGAAGGTCTGTTACAGAGAGGAGAATTTGGAGACTGAGGTGCAGAAAGATCGTTACAGAGAGCAAAGGTTGAAGACTGGGGTGCAGAAAGTGTGTTACAGAGAACAGAGTTTGGAGACTGAGGTGAAGAAGAATTTTTACAGAGTGGAGAGTTTGGACACTGATGTGCAGAAGTACTGTTACAGAGAGCAGAGCTTGGGGACTGGGGTGCAGAAGGACTGTTGCAGAGAACAGAGGTTGGAGACTTAGATGCATAAGGATCGCTACAGAGAGCAGAGGTTAGAGACTGGGATGCAGCAGGACAGTTTCAGAGAGCACTGGTTGGAGACTGGGGTGCAGAAGAAATGTTGCAGAGAGCAGAGGTTTGAGACTGGGGTGAAGAAGGACTGTAGCGGTGAGCAGAGGTTGAAGACTGTGGTGCAGTAGGATCGTTTCAGAGAGCAGAGTTTGGAGATTAGGGTGTAGAAGGACTTTTGCAGAGAGAATAGCTTGTAGACTGGGGTGCAGAAGGACTGTTGCAGAGAGCAGAGGTTGGAGACTGAGGTGCAGAAGGACTATTACGGAGAGCAGAGGTTGGAGACTGGGGTGCAGAATAACTGATATGGAAAGTAGAGTTAGGAGTCTCGGGTGTAGAAGGATTGTTACAGACAGCAGATGTTGGAGACTGTGGTACAGAAGGTCTGTTACAGAGAATAGAGTTTGGAGCCTGGGGTGTAGAAAGACTTTTGCTGAGAACAAAGGTTAGAGACTGGGGTGTCGAAGGAATGTTGCATTCTTGTTGGAGACTAAGGTGCAGAAGGACTGTTATAGAGAGCAAAGTTTGGAGACCGGGGTGAAGAAGGATCTTACAGAGAGCAGAGGTTGGAGACTGGGGTGCAGGAGAACTGTTGAAAAGAGAAGAGGTTGGAGAGTGAGGTGCAAAAAGACTCTTACAGAGAGCAGAGTTTGGAGACTGGGGTGCAGAATAACTGATATAGAATGTAGAGTTTGGAGACTGGGGTGCAGAAGGACTGTTATAGAGAGCAAAGTTTGGAGACCGGTGTGAAGAAGGATCTTACAGAGAGCAGTGGTTGGAGACTGAGGTGGAGAAGGATCATTACAGAGAGAAGAGGTTGGAGACTGGGGTGCATTAGGCCTGTTACAGAGACCAGAGTTTGGAGACTGTGGTGCAGAAGACCTGTTACAGAGAACAGAGGTTGGAGACTGGTGTGCTGATGGATTGTTACAGATAGAAGACAATGGAGATTGAGGTGCAGAAGGATTGTTACAGAGATCAGAGATTGGAGACTGAAGTGCACTCTTACAGAGAGCAGAGGTTGGAGACTGGGGTTCAGAAGGATCATTGCAGAGAGCAGAATTTAGATTATAAGCGTCAGAAGGATCGTTGCAGAGAGCAGAGTTTTCAGACTGTGGTGCAGAAAGATCGTTACAGAGAGGAGAGGTTGGAGACTGGGTGCAGAAGGACAGTTACAGAGAGCACCGATTGAGACTGGGGTACAGAAGAAATGTTGCTGAGAGCAGAAGTTAGAGACTGTGTCGCAGAAGGACTCTTACTAAGAGCAGAGGTTGGAGACTGGGGTGCAGAAGAACTGATACAGAAAGCTGACGTTGGAGACTGGGGTGCAGAAGGACCGTTACAGAGAGCAAAGTTTTGAGACTGCGGTACAGAAGGACTGTTACAGAGAGCAGAGTTAGGATACTGGTGTGCAAAAGGACTGATCCAGAAAGCATAGGTTTGAGAATGGGGTTCAGAAGGCCTGTTACAGAGAGCAGCAGTTGGAGACTGAGGTGCTGAAGGTTCATTACAGAGAGCAGAGGTTGGACACTGAGGTGCAGAAGGACTTTTATAGAGAGGAGCGGTTGAAGACTGGGGTTCATATGGATTCTTATAGAGAGCAGAGGAAGGAGACTGGGGTGCAAAAGGACAGTTGCAGAGAGCAGAGGATCGAGACTGAGGTGAAGAAGGATCATTGCAGAGAGAAGAGGTTGGAAACTGGGTTGCATAAGACCTGTTACTGAGTGCAGAGTTTGGTGAGTGGGGTGCAGAAGGTTTGTTACATTGAGCAGAGGTTGGAGACTAAGGTTCAGAAGGATCGTTACAGAGAGCAGAGGTTGGAGACTGGGGTTCAGAAGGACCATTTCAGATTGCAGAACTTGGAGATTGAGGTGGAGAAAGATCTTGAAGAGAGTAGAGTTTGAAGACTGAGGTGCAGAAGGATGGATACACAGAGCAGAGTTTGGAGACAGGGGTGCAGCAGGAAAGTTACAGAGAGCACAGGTTGGAGACTTGGGTGCAGAAGAAATGTTGCAGAGAGCAGAGTTTTGAGACTGGGGTGAAGAAGGACTTTAGGGGATAGCAGAGGTTGGAGACTGGAGTGCAGAAGGACTTTTGCAGAGAGCAGAAGTTGGAGACTGGGATGCAAATGCATCTTTGCAGAGAGCAGTGGTTGGAGACTGGAGTGTAGAAGGACTGTTGAAGAGAGAAGAGCTTGGAGACTGGGGTGCAGAAGGACTGTTGCAGAGAGCAGAAGTTGGAGACTGAGGTCCAGAAGGACTGTTACAGAGAGCAGAGGTTGAAGACTGGGGTGAAGAAAAATTGTTGTAAAGATCAGAGGTTTCAGACTGAGGCTTAGAAGGACTGTTAAAGAGAGCAGAGGTTAAAGTTTGAGGTGCAGAAGGACTGTTACAGAGAGCAGAGTTTGGAGACTGGTGTGCAGAAGGACCGTTGCACAGAGCAGATATTGGAGACTGGGGTGCAGAAGGACTGTTACAGAGAGCAGACGTTGAAGACTCAGGTGCAGAAGGATTGTTACAGAGAGCAGAGTTTGAATACTGGGGTGTAGAAGAACCATTACAAAGAGCAAAGGTTGGAGACTGATGTGCAGAAGGACTTTTCCAGAGAGCAGAGGTTGGATACTGTGGTGCAGAAGGACTGTTACAGAGAGCAGATTAAGGAGACTGAAATGCAAATGGATTTTACAGATAGCAGAGTCTGGAGACTGGGATGCAGAAGGACTGTTGCAGAGAGAAGAGTTTAGAGACTGAGGTGCAGAAGGATCTTTGCAGAGAGAAGAGGTTAGAGACTGGGGTGAAGAATGACTTTTTCAGAAAGCAGAGGTTGGCAATTGGGGAGCAGAAGAACTGTTACAAAGAGAAGAGGTTGGAGACTGCAATACAAAAGGACTGGTACAGAGATCAGAGGTTGGAGACTGGGTAGAAGAAGAATCGCTGCAGATTGCAGATATTAAAGACTGGGGTGCAGAAGGACTGTAACAGAGAGCAGATGTTGGAGACTGAGTTGCAGAAGGATTGTTAAAGAGAGCAAAGGTTTGAACCTGAGGTGCAGAAAGATTGTTGCAGAGAGAAAAGGTTGGAAACTGGGGTGAAGAAGGCCTGATACAGAGAGCAGAGTTTGAGACTGGGGTGCAGAAGACCTTTTACAGAGAACAGAGGTTGAAGACAGGGGTGCAGAAAAATTTTTACAGATAGCACAGTTTGGAGACTGGAGTGAAGAAGGATCGTTGCAGAGAGCAGATGTTTCAGACTGAGGCTTAGAAGGTCTGTTACACAGAGCAGAGTTTGGAATCTGAGGCTCAGAAGGATTGTTCCAGAAAGCAGAGGTTGATAATTTGCTTGTAGAAGTACCATTATAGAAAGAAGAGTTTGGAGACTGCGGTACAGAAGGACTGTTACAGAGAGCAGACCTTGGAGACTGAGGTGCAGAAGGATTGTTATAGAGAGCAGAGGTTGGAGACTGGGATGCAGTAGTACCATTATAGTGAGCAAAGGTTGGAGACTGAGGTGCAGAAGGACTTTTAAAGAGAGCAGTGTTTGGATACTGGGGTGTAGAAAAACTGCTACAAAGAGCAGAGTTTGGAGACTGGGATGAAAAATGATCTTCCAGAGACTAGAGTCTGGAGACTGGGGTGCAGAAAGACTGTTACAGAAAGCAGAGGGTGGCAATTGGGGAGCAGAAGGACCTTTACAAATAGAAGAGGTTGGAGACTGCGATACAAAAGGACTGTTACAGAGAGCAGAGTTTGGAGACTGGGTAGAAGAAGGATCCTTTCAGAGAGCAGATGTTGGAGACTACGGTGCAGAAGGAATGTTACATAGAGCAGATTTTTGAGACTAGGGTGAAGAAGGACTGTAGAGGAGAGCAGTGGTTGGAGACTGAGTTGCAGATAGATTGTTACAGAGAGCAGAGGTTAGAGACTGTGGTGCTGAAGGACTTTTACAGAGAACACAGGTTGGAGACTGGGGTGCAAAAAGATTCTTACAGAGAGCAGAGGATGGAGACTTTGGTGCAGAAGGAGTGATACAGACAGCAGAGTTTGGAGATTGGGGTGCAGAAAAACTGTATAGAGAGCAGAGGTTGGAGACTGGGGTGCAGAAGGATTGTTACAGAGAGCAGAAGTTGGAGACTCGGGTGCAGAAGGACTGTTACAGAGAGTAGAGGTTCGAGACTGTGGTGCAGTAGAACCGTTACAGAGAGCAGAGGTTGGAGACTGGGGTGTAGAAGGCCTGTTACAGAGAGCAGAGGTTGGAGACTGGTGCAGAAGGATTGGGTCAGAGAGGAGAGGTTGGCGACTGAGATGCAGAAGTACTTTTACAGAGAGCAGAGGTTGGGAACTGGGGTGCAGTAGGATCGTTGCAGAGAACAGACGTTGGAACCTGAGGTGCAGTAGGATCGTTGCAGAGATCAGAGTTTAGAGACTGAGGTGCAGAAGGATCTTTACAGAGAGCAGAGGTTGGAGACTGGGGTCAAAAACAATGTTACAGAAAGCACAGTTCGGAGACTTGGGAGCAAAAGAAATGTTGCAGAGAGCAGTGGTTAGATCTGGGGTGCAGAAGGACTATTGCAGAGAACAAATTTGTAGACGGCGGTGCAGGAGAACTGATACAGAGAGTAGAGGTTTGAGACTGAGGTCCAGAAGGATTGAAACAGAGATCAGAGTGTGGAGACTGGGGTGCAGAATGAGTGTTACAGAGAGGAGAATTTTGAGATTGGGGTGCAGAAGAACTGTTACGGAGAGCAGAGTTTGGAGACTGGGGTGCAGAAAGACTGTTGCAGAGAGCAGAGTTTAAAGAATTAGGTGCAGAAAGACTGTTACAGAGAGCAGAGGTTGAAAACTGGGGTGCAGAAGGACCGATGCACAGAGCAGAGCTTGGAGCTTGGGGAGAAGAAGGATTGTTGCAGAGAGCAGATGTTGGAGACTGGGTTGCAGAAGGATCATTTCAGAGAGTAGAATTTGGAGACTGGGGTGCAGAAGGAACTTTACAGATTGCAGAGTTTGGATACTGAGGTTCAGAAGGACTTTTACAGAGAAGACAGGTTGGAGACTAGGGTGTCAAAGGATTCTTACAGAAGGCAGAGGATGGAGACTGAGGTGCAGAAGCTGTGTTACAGAGAGCAGAGTTTGGAGATTGGGGTTCAGAAGAACTGATAAAGAGAGCAGAGTTTGGAGACCGTGGTGTCGACGGATCATTGCAGAGAGCAGAGGTTGAAGACTGAGGTGCAGAAAGATTGTTACTGAGAGTAGATTTTGGACACTGATGTGCAGTAGGACTGTTACAGAGAGCAGAGCTTGGAGTATGGGGTGCAGAAGGACTGTTGCCGAGAGCAGGGTTTGGAGACTGGGGTGCAGAAAGATCGTTAGAGAAAGCAGAAGTTGGAGACTGAGGTGCAGAAGGATCGCTACAGAGATCAGAGTTTGGAGACCATGGTGCAGTAGGATAGTTACAGAAAGCACAGGTTGGAGTCTGGTTTGCAGAAGAAATGTTGCAGAGAGCAGAGGTTGGAGACTGGGATGCAGAAGGACTTTAGAAAAGAGCAGAGGTTGGAGACTTGGGTGTAGAAGGACTGTATCAGAGAGCAGACGTTGGAGACTGGGATGCAGAATAATCCTTGCAGAGAGCAGAGGTTTGAGACTGGGGAGCAGAAGGTCCGTTGCAGAGTGATGAGGTTGGAGACTGAGGTGCAGAAGGACTGTTACAGAGAGCAGAGTTCGGAGACTGGGTTGCAGAAGACCTGTTACAGAGAGCAGATGTTGGAGACTTGGGTGCATAAGGATTGTTAGAGATAGCACAGTTTGGAGACTGGGTTGTAGAAGGATAGATGTAGAGAGCAGAGATTTCATATTGAGGCTTAGAAGGACTGTTACAGAGAGGAGAGGTTGAAATATGAGATGCAAAAGTACTTTTATAGAAAGCAGAGGTTGGCAATTGGGGTTCAGATGGACCGTTACTAAGAGAAGAGTTTGGAGACTGCGATACAAAAAGACTTTTACAGAGAGCAGAATTTCCAGACTGGGTAGAAGAAGGATCGTTGCAGAGAGCAGATGTTGGAGACAGGGGTGCAGTAGGACTGTTACAGAGAGCAGAGGTTGGAGACTTAGTTGCAGAAGGACAGGTACAGAGAGTACAGGTTGGAGACTGGGGTGCAGAAGAAATGTTGCAGAGAGCAGAGTTTGGAGAATTGGGTGCATAAAGACTGATTCAGAGAGCAGAGTTTGGAGACTGTGGTGCAGAAGGACTGATACAGAGCAGAGGTTGGAGACTTGGGTGCAGAAGAACTGATACACAAAGCAGAGGTTGGAGACTGGGTTTCAGAAGGACCGTTACAGGGAGCAGAGTTTGGAGACTGCAGTAGAGAAGGACTTTTACAGAGAGTAAAGTTTGGAAACCGGGGTGCAGAAGGATTGTTACAGAGAGAAGAGTTTGGAGACTGGGGTCCAGAAGGACTGTTGCAGAGAGCAGAGTTTGGAGACTGAGGTGAAGATGGATCGTTGCAGAAAGAAGAGGTCAGAGACTGAGGTGCAGAAGGCCTGTTACAGAGAGCAGAGTTTGGAGACTGGGGTGCAGAAGAAATGTTACAGATAGCACAATTTCCAGACTGGGTTGCACAAAGATTTTACAGAGAGCATTTTGGCGACTGAGGTACAGAAGGACTATTACAGAGAGCAAAGGTTGGAAACTGGGGTGCAGAAGGATTGTGGCAGAGAGCAGAGTTTTCAGATTTAGGTGCAGAAGGACTGTTGCAGAAAGCAGATGTTGTATCCTGGGGTGCAGAAGGACTGTTGCAGAGAGCAGAGTTTTGAGTCCGGGGTACAGAAGGATAGTAGCAGAGAGCAAAGGTTGGAGACTGGGGTGCACAAGGCCTGTTACAGAGAGCAGAGTTTGGAGACTGGGGTGCAGAAGGACTGTTACAGCGAGCAGCATTAGGAGAATGCATAGCAGAAGGATCTTACAGTGAACAGAGTTTGGAGACGGAGGTGCAGAAGGACTTTTACATAGAGTAGAGGGTGAAGACTCGGGTGCAGAAAGAGTGTTACAGAGAGCAGAGTTTTGAAACTGGGGTGCATAAGGACCGTTGCTGTGAGCAGAGTTTGGAGCCTGGGGAAAAAAAGGATCGTTGCAGAGAGCAGATGTTGGAGACTGGGGTGCATTAGGACTGTTCAAGAGAGCAGAGGTTGGAGACTGAGGTGCAGAAGGACTTTTACAGAGAGCAGAATTTTGAGATGAGGTGCAGAAGGATCGTTACAGAGAGCAGAGGTTTGAAACTGTGTTGCAGAAGGACTGATACAGAGATCAGATTTGGAGACTGAAGTGAAGGATGATCGTTGCTGAGAGCAGAAACTAAGGTGCATAAGGATCCTTACACAGAGCAGATTTTGTTTACTGGGGAGGATAAGGACTGCTGCAGAGAGCACAGTTTGGAGACTGAGGTGCAAAAGGACTGATACAGAGAGCAGATATTGGAGACTGGTGTGCAGAAGTACTGTAGCAGAGAGCAGAGGTTGGAGACTGAGGTGCACAAGGACTGTTGCAGAGAGCAGAGTTTGGAGACTGGTTTTCAGGAGGATTGTTGTAGAGAACAGAGTGTGGAGACTGGGGTGCAAAAGAACCGTTGCAGAGAGCAGAGGTTGGAGACTAAGTTGCAAAAGGATTGTTACAGAGAGCAGATGTTGGAGACTGGGGTGCAGACAGACTGTTGCACAAAGCAGAGGTTGGAGACTGAGGTTAAGAGAGATCCTTGAAGAGAGAAAAGGTTGGAGACTGGGTGCAGAAGGCCTGTTACAGAGAGCAGAGTTTGGAAACTGGGGTGCAGAAGGCCTGTTACCGAGAGCAGAGTTTGTAGACTGAGGTGCAGAAGGACTGTTAAAGATAGCACAATTTCGTGACTGGATTGCAGAAGGATATTACAGAGAACATTTTGTAGACTGAGGTTCAGAAGCACTGTTACAGAGAGCAAAGTTTGGAAACTCGGGTGCAGAAGGATTTTTGCAGAGAGCCGAGTTTTCAGATTGAGGTGTAGTAGGACCGTTTCAGAGAGAAGATGTTGGATCATGGGGTGCAGAAAGACTGTTACAGAGAGCAGAGTTTGGAGACTGGGATGCAAAAGGATCATTGCACAGAGCACAGGTTGGAGACTGGGGTGCAGAAGGGCTGTTACAGAGAGCAGAGGTTGGAGACTGGGTTGCAGAAGGCCTGTTACATAGAGTAGAGGTTGGAGACTGTGGTGCAGAAGGAGTGCTACTGAGAGCGGAATTTGGAGATTGGGGTGCAGAAAAACTGTTACTGAGAGCAGAGACTGGAGACAGGGGTTCAGAAGGACTGTTTCAGAGAGCAGAGTTTTGAGACTGAGGTGCAGAAGGACTGATACAGAGAGCAGAGTTTGAAAACTGGGATGTAGACGGACCAATG
The DNA here is from genome assembly GCF_052094955.1 of Ictidomys tridecemlineatus. Taxonomy (NCBI): domain Eukaryota; kingdom Metazoa; phylum Chordata; class Mammalia; order Rodentia; family Sciuridae; genus Ictidomys; species Ictidomys tridecemlineatus. The sequence continues at coordinate 26,390 of NW_027524851.1, forward strand.
CTGAGAGCAAGGTTGGAGCCTGGGGAGAAGAAGGATCGTTTCAGAGAGCAAATGTTAGAGACTGGGGTGCAGAAAGACTGTGAAAGAGAGCAGAGGTTGGAGACTGAGGTGCAGAAAGATCATTTCTGAGTGCAGAGTTTTGAGACTGGGGTGCAGAAGGACTGTTACAGATTGCAGAACTTGGAGACTGAGGTGCAGAATGACTTTTACAGAGAGGGGAATTTGGAGACTTGGGTGCCATAGGATGCCTACAGAGAGCAGAGAATGAAGACTGGGGTGCAGAAGGATCGCTACAGAAAACAGAGGTTGGAGACTAGGTTGCAGCAGGACAGTTACAGAGATCACAGGTTGGAGACTTGGGTGCAGAAGAAATGTTGCAGAGAGCAGAGGTTGAAGACTGGGGTGCAGAAGTACTGTAGCAGAGAGCAGAAGTTGTATACTGGGGTGCAGAAGGACTGTTGCAGAGAGCAGTTGTTGGAGACTGGGATGTAGAAGGATCATTGCAGAGAACAGAGGTTGGAGACTGCGGTTTAGAAAAACTGTTGCAGAGAGAAGAGGTTGGAGACTGAGGTGCAGAAGAATCGTTGCAGAAAGAAGAGGTTGGAGACTGGGGAGCAGAAGGCTTGTTACAGAGAGCAGAGGCTGGAGACTGGGGTGCAGAAGACCTGTTACAGAAAGCAGAGGTTGGAGACTGGGGTGCAGAAGGATTGTTACAGATAGCAGAGGTTTCAGACTGAGGCTTAGAAGGACTTTTAC
>NW_027524852.1:0-27139 GCF_052094955.1 Ictidomys tridecemlineatus
CAACAATATGCTGCCTGCAGGAGACGCATTTGATAGGAAAAGATATACATAGACTGAAGGTGAAAGGTTGGGAAAAATCATACCACTCATATGGACTGCGGAAACAAGCAGGAGTATCCATACTCATATCTAATAAAATAGATTTCAAGCCAAAGTTAATCAAAAGGGATAAAGAGGGACACTACATCTGCTCAAGGGAACCATACACCAACAAGACATAACAATCATAAATATATATGCCCCAAATAATGGTGCAGCTATGTTCATCAAGCAAACCCTTCTCAAGTTCAAGAGTCTAATAGACCACCATACAATAATCATGGGAGACTTTAACACACCTCTATCACCACTGGACAGATCTTCCAAACAAAAGTTAAACAAGGAAACTATAGAACTCAACAACACAATTAACAACCTAGACTTAATTGACATATATAGAATATACCATCCAACATCAAGTAGTTACACTTTTTTCTCAGCAGCACATGGATCCTTCAACAAAAATAGATCATATATTATGTCACAGGGCAACTCTTAGACAATATAAAGGAGTAGAGATAATACCATGCATCTTGTCTGATCATAATGGAATGAAACTGAAAATCAATGATAAAAGAAGGAAGGAAAAATCAGGCATCACTTGGAGAATGAACAATAGGCTACTGAATGATCAATGGGTTTTAGAAGACATTAAGGAGGAAATTAAAAACTTCTTAGAGTTAAACGAAAACAAAGACACAACATATCGGAATCTATGGGACACATTGAAAGCAGTTCTAAGAGGAAAATTTATTGCTTGGAGTTCATTCCTTAAAAAAAGAAAAAACCAACAAATAAATGATCTCATACTTCATCTCAAAATCCTAGAAAAAGAAGAGCAAAACAACAGCAATAGGAGTAGAAGGCAAGAAATAATTAAAATCAGAGCTGAAATTAATGAAATCGAAACAAAAGAAACAATTGAAAAAATAGACAGAACTAAAAGTTGGTTCTTTGAAAAATAAATAAGATCGACAGACCCTTAGCCATGCATAATGAAGAGAAGAAGAGAGAGAACCCAAATTACTAACATACGGGATGAAAAAGGCAATATCACAACAGACACTTCAGAAATACAGAAGATAATCAGAAATTATTTTGAATCCTTATACTCTAATAAAATAGAAGATAGTGAAGGTACAGATAAATTTCTTAAGTCATATCATATGCCCAGATTGAGTCAGGAGGATATAGACAACCTAAACAGACCAATAACAATAGAGGAAATAGAAGAAACCATCAAAAGACTACCAACTAAGAAAAGCCCAGGACCAGATGGGTATACAGCAGAGTTTTACAAAACCTTTAAAGAGGAACTAACACCAATACTTTTCAAGCTATTTCAGGAAATAGAAAAAGAGGGAGAACTCCAAATACATTCTACGAGGCCAACATCACACTAATCCCTAAACCAGACAAAGACACCTCCAAGAAAGAAAACTACAGACCAATATCTCTAATGAACCTAGATGCAAAAATCCTCAATAAAATTCTGGCGAACCGGATTCAAAAACATATCAAAAAAATTATACACCATGATCAAGTAGGATTCATCCCTGGGATGCAAGGCTGGTTCAATATAAGGAAATCAATAAATGTTATTCACCACATCAATAGACTTAAAAATAAGAACCACATGATCATCTCAATAGATGCAGAAAAAGCATTCGACAAAGTACAGCATCCCTTTATGTTCAAAACTCTAGAAAATTAGGGATAACAGGATCATACCTCAACATTGTAAAAGCAATCTATGATAAGCCACAGGCCAGCATCATTCTGAATGGAGAGAAATTGAAGGCATTCCCCTCTAAGATCTGGAACAAGACAGGGATGCCCTCTCTCACCACTTCTGTTCAACATAGTTCTCGAAACACTGGCCAGGGCAATTAGACAGACGAAAGAAATTAAAGGCATAAAAATAGGAAAAGAAGAACTTAAATTATCACTATTTGCTGATGACATGATTATATACCTAACAGACCCAAAAGAGTCTACAAAGAAACTATTAGAGCTAATAAATGAATTCAGCAAAGTGTCAGGGTATAAAATCAACACGCATAAATCAAATGCATTCCTGTATATCAGCGACAAATCCTCTGATACGGAATGAGGACAACTACTCCATTCACAATATCCCCAAAAAATAAAATACTTGGGAATCAACCTAACAAAAGAGGTGAAAGATTTATACAATGAAAATTACAGAACCCTAAAGAAAGATATAGAAGAAGACCTTAGAAGATGGAAAAATATACCCTGTTCATGGATAGGCAGAACCAACATCATCAAAATGGCGATACTACCAAAAGTTCTCTATATGTTCAATGCAATGCCAATCAAAATCCCAACTGCATTTCTTGTAGAAATAGATAAAAGAATCATGAAATTCATATGGAATAATAAAAGACCCAGAATAGCAAAAACAATGCTAAGCAGGAAGTGTGAATCAGGTGGTATAGCGATACCAGACCTCAAATTATACTACAGAGCAATAGTAACAAAATCAGCGTGGTACTGGTACCAGAACAGACGGGTGGACCAATGGTACAGAATAGAGGACACAGTAACCAATCCACAAAACTACAACTATCTTATATTTGATAAAGGGGCTAAAAGCATGCAATGGAGGAAGGATAGCATCTTCAACAAATGGTGCTGGGAAAATTGGAAATCCATATGCATCAAAATGAAACTGAATCCCTTTCTATCACCATGCACAAAAGTTAACTCAAAATGGATCAAGGAGCTTGATATTAAATCAGAGACACGGCATCTGATAGAAGAAAAAGTTGGCTATGATCTACATACTGTGGGGTCGGGCTCCAAATTCCTCAATAGGACACCCATAGCACAAGAGTTAACAGCTAGAATCAACAAATGGGACTTACTCAAACTAAAAAGTTTTTTCTCAGCAAAAGAAACAATAAGAGAGATAAACAGGGAGCCTACATCCTGGGAACAAATCTTTACTCCACACACTTCAGATAGAGCCCTAATATCCAGAGTATACAAAGAACTCAAAAAATTAGACAATAAGACAACAAATAACCCAATCAACAAATGGGCCAAGGACCTGAACAGACACTTCTCAGAGGAGGACATACAATCAATCAACAAGTACATGAAAAAATGCTCACCATCGCTAGCGGTCAGAGAAATGCAAATCAAAACTACCCTAAGATACCATCTCACTCCAGTAAGATTGGCAGCCATCATGAAGTCCAACAACAACAAGTGCTGGAGAGGATGTGGGGAAAAGGGTACACTTGTTCATTGTTGGTGGGACTGCAAAATGGTGCAGCCAATTTGGAAAGCAGTATGGAGATTTCTTGGAAAGTTGGGAATGGAACCACCATTTGACCCAGCTATTCCCCTTCTCGGTCTATTCCCTAAAGACTTAAAAAGAGCATGCTACAGGGACACTGCTGCATCGATGTTCATAGCAGTACAATTCACGATAGCAAGATTGTGGAACCAACCTAGATGCCCTTCAATAGATGAATGGATAAAAAAAATGTGGCATTTATACACAATGGAGTATTACTCTGCATTAAGAAACGACAAAATCATAGAATTTGGAGGGAAATGGATGGCATTAGAGCAGATTATGCTAAGTGAAGCTAGCCAATCCTTAAAAAATAAATGCCTAATGACTTCTTTGATATAAGGGGAGTAACTAAGGACAGAGTAGGGACGAAGAGCAGGAGAAGAAGATTAACATTAAATAGGGATGAGATGGGGGAGGGAAATGGAGAGAGAAGGGAATCTGCAGGGAAAGGGAAGGTGATCCTCAGGGTTTTATAAAATTACATACAAGAGGAAGTAAGGGGTAAGGAAGAAGTACACAAGTGGAATAAATGTTTTACAGTAGAGGTGGTCGAGAGAGAAGAGGGGAGGGGAGGGGAGGGGTGGGGGGATAGTAGATGATAGGTTAGAGAGCAGAATTCATCAGACACTAGAATGGCAATGTGTAAATCAATGGAAATGTAACTGATGTAAACGATGTGATTCAGCAATCTGTATACGGGGTAATAATGGAAGTTCATAACCATTCTGAATCAAATTGTGAAACATGATATATTAAGAAAGATGTAATGTTTTGAAAGACCAACAATAAAAAAATTAAGAGTTAAAAAAAAAAAATAAAAAAATAAAAAAATAAAAACTCTGCTCTCTGTAACAGTCCTTCTGCACCTCAGTCTCCAACCTCTGTATTTTGCAACACTCCTTCTGCACCCCAGTTGCCAACCTCTGCTCTCGGTAACAGTCCTTCTGTACCGCATTCTCCAAACTCTGCTCTTTGTAACAGTCCTTCTGTACACCGGTCTCCAACCTTTGCTTTCTGCATCAGACCTTCTGCTCCCAAGTCTACATACTCTGCTCTCTGTAACAGTCCTTCTGCACCTAATATCCAACTCTGCTCTCTGCAACAGTCCTTATGCACCTCAGTTCCCAACCGCTGCTGTCTGCAACATTCCTTCTGCACCCCAGTCTGCAACGTGTGCTCTGTGTAACAGTCTTACTGTAGCCAAGTCTCCACCTCTGCTCTCTGCAATGATCTTACTGTACCTCAGTCTTAAACCTCTGCTCTCTGCAACAATCCTTCTGTACCCCAGTCTCCAACTGCTTTCTCTATGACAGTCCTTCTCAACCTCAGTCTTCAACTTCTGCTCTCTGCAAGAGTCCTTCTGCACCCCAGTCTTCAACATCTGCTCCCTAAACAATCCTTCTGCACCCCAGTCTCCAACATCTACTCTCTGCAACGATCCTTCTGCACCTCAGTCTCCAACCTCTGCTCTCTGAAAAATCCTTCTGCACCCCAGTTTCCAAAATCTGCACTCTTTAATATTCCTTCACAACGCCAGTCTCCAACCTCTGCTTTCTGCAACTGTCCTGCTGCACCCCAGTCTCAAATCTCTGTACTCTGCAACAGTCCTTCTGCTCCCCAGTCTCCAAACTCTGCTCTTTATGACAGTTCTTCTGCACCCCAGTCTCCAACCTCTGCTTTCTGCAACAGTCTTACTGCACCTCAGTCTCAAAACTTTGCTCGCTGTAAGATGCTTCGGGACCCCAGTCTCCCAACTCTGCCCTCTGTATCAGTCCTTATGGACCACAGTCTCCAATCTCTGCTCTCTGCAACAGTCTCTCTGCACCTCAGTCTCCAAACTCTGCTTTCTGTATGATCCTTCTGCACCACAGTCTACAACCTCTGCTCTCTGGAACAGTCCTTCTACATCCTAGGCTCCATAATCTGCTCTGCAACACCCATTCTGCACCCCAGTCTCCAATCTCTGCTCTCTGTAACAGTCCTTCTGCACCTCAGTCTCCAAACTCTGCTCTCTGTATAAGGCCTTCTGCACCCCGCTTTCAAAACTCTGCTCTCTGGAACGATCCATCGGCACCCAGTTCTCAAATCTCTGCTCACTGCAACAGTCCTTGCGCACCCCAATCTCCAACATCTGATCTGTGCAACAGTTCTTCTGTACCTCAGTCTGGAAACTATGCTCTCTGCAATTATCCTTCTGCACCCGAGTCTCCAACCTCTGCTCTCTGTAACAGTCCTTCTGTACCTCAGTCTCCAACTTCTGCTCTGTATCAGTCCTGCACCCCTGTCTCCCACATCTGCTCTCTGTAACTGTCCTTCTTCACCTCAGGCTTCAACCTCTGCTCTGTGTAAGAGTCCTTCTGCATCTCAGTCTGGAAACTCTGCTGACTGCAACGATACTTCTGTACCCCAGTCTCCAACCTCTGTTCTCTGCAACGATCCTTCTGAAACTCAGTCTCCAAACTCTACTCTCTGTAACAGTCCTTCTGCACCTCAGTCTCAAACATCTGCTCTCTGTAAAATCCTTCTGCAACCAAGTCTCCAAACTCTGCCATTAGTAACAGTCCTTCTGGAGCCCTTCTCCAAGCTCTGCTCTCCATAACAGGCCTTCTGAACCCCAGTCTTTAACCTCTGCTCTCTTTAACAGTCCTGCTACACCTCGGTCTACAAACTCTGCTCTCTGTAAGATCCTTCTGCAACCTTGTTTAAAAACTCTGCTCTCTGTAACAGTTTTTCTGCACCTCAATCTCTAACCTCTGTTCTTTGCAACACTCCTTCTTCACCCAAGTTGCCAGCATCTCCTCTCTGTAACAGTCCTTCTGTACCGCATTCTCCAAACTCTGCTCTTTTTAACAGTCCTTCTGCACACCAGTCTCCAAAGTCTGCTTTCTGTATCAGTCTTTCTGCTTTCCAGTCTACATACTCTGCTCTATGTAGCAGTCCTTATGCACCCCATTCTCCCACCGCTGCTGTCTGCAACATTCCTTCTGCACCCCAGTCTGCAACTTGTGCCCTTTGTAACAGTCCTTCTGAAGCCAAGTCTCCACCTCTGCTCTCTGCAACGATCTTTCTGTACCTCAGTCTTAAACCTCTGCTCTCTGCAACAATCCTTCTTTACCCAAGTCTCCAACCGCTTTCTCTGGAAAAGTCCTGCTTCACCTCAGTCTTCAAACTCATATCTCTGCAACAGTCCTTCTGCACCACAGTCTCCAACATCTGCTCTCTAAACAATCCAGCTGAACCCCAGTCTCCAACATCTACTCTCTGCAACGATCCTTCTGCACCTCAGTCTCCAAACTCTGCTCTCTGAAAAATCCTTCTGCACCCCAGTTTCCAAAATCTTCTCTCTCTAATATTCCTTCTCCAAGCCAGTCTCCAACCTCTGCTTTCTGCAATGGTCCTGCTGCACCCCAGTCTCAAATCTCTGTACTCTGCAACAATCCTTCTGCTCACCAGTCTCCAAACTCTGCTCTTTATAACAGTCCTTCTGCAACCCAGTCTCCAACATCCGCTCTCTGCAACAGTCTTTCTGCACCTCAGTCTCCAAACTTCGCTCGCTGTAAGATGCTTCTGCATCCCAGTCTCCCAACGCTGCCCTCTGTATCAGTCCTTCTGGACCCCAGTCTCCAATCTCTGCTCTCTGCAACAGTCCTTCAGCACCTCAGTATTTAAACTCTGCTTTCTGTATAATGCTTCTGCACCCCATTCTACAACCTCTGCTCTCTGTAATAGTCCTTCTATACCCTAGTCTCCATAATATGCTCTGCAACCGTCCTTCTGCACCCTAGTCTCCAATCTCTGCTCTCTGTAACAGTCCAAATGCACCTCAGTCTCAAAACTCTGCTCTCTGAAAAAGGCCTTCTACACCCCAGTCTCCAACCTCTGCTCTCTGCAACGATGCATCTGCACCCCAGTCTCCAACCTCTGCTCGCTGCAACAGTCCTTGTGCACCCCAATCTCCAACATCTGCTCTCTTCAACAGTTCTTATGTACCTCAGTCTCAAAACTTGCTCTCTGTAATAATCTTTCTGCACCCGAGTCTCCAACTTCTGCTCTGAAACAGTCCTTCTGTACCTGAGTCTTTAACTTCTGCTCTGTATCTGTCCTGCACCCCTTTCTCCCATATCTGCTGTCTGTAACTGTCCTTCTTCACCTCATTCTTCAAACGCTGCTCTGTGTAACAGTCCTTCTGCATCTCAGTCTGGAAACTCTGCTGACTGCAACGATCTTTCTGCACCCCAGTCTCCAACCTCTGTTCTCTGCATCGATCTTTCTGAAACTCAGCCTCCAACCTCTGGTCTTGAAAGATCTTTCTGCACCCCAGTTTCCAAAATCTGCTCTCTGTATTATTCTTTCTCCATGCCAGTCTCCAACCTCTGCTTTCTGCAACGGTCCTGCTGCACCCCAGTCTCCAACCTCTGTACTCTGCAACAGTCCTTCTGCTTCTCAGTTTCCAACCTTGCTCTCTGTCATAGTCCTTCTGTATTACAGTCTCCAAACTCTGCTCTCTGTAAAGGTCATTTTGCACGCCAGTCTCCAACCTCTGCTTTCATTATCCGTCCATCTGAACCTCAGTCTCCAACCTCTGCTCTCTGCAAAAGTCTTTCTGTAACCCATTCTGCAACTTCTGTTCTCTGCAACAGTCCTTCTGAACAAGAGTCTCCAACATCTGCTCTCTGAAAAGTCTTTGATTACCCTAGGTTCCAACCTCAGCTCTCTGCATTAGTCCTTCTGTATTGCAGTCTCCAACATCTGCTCTCTGCAACACTCCTTCAGCACCTCAGTCTCAAAGCTCTGCTCTCTGTAAGATCCTTTTAAATGCAGTCTAAAAACTCTGCTCTCTGTAAAGTTCTTCTGCACCCCAGTCTCCAAACTCTTCTCTCTGCAACAATTCTTCTCCATCCCAGTCTCCAACCTCTGCTCTCTGCAACAGTCCTTCTGCACCCCAGTCTCTAAACTCTGCTCTCTTTAACAGTCCTTCTGCAACCTAGTGTCCAACCTCTGCTCTCTGTAAGAGTCCTTCTGCACCCAAGTCTTCACACTCTGCTTTCTGTATCAGTCCTTCTGCACCCCAGTCTCCAACCTCTGGTCTCTGCAAGAGTCTTTTTGCACCCTAGTTAGCAACATCTGATCTCTGCAACAGTCCTTCTGCACCCCAGACTTCAACCTCTGCTCTGTGTAAAAGACATTCTGTACTGCAGTCCAACCTCTGCTCTCTGTAACCTTCTTTTTTCACCACAAACTCTTATCTCTGCTTTCTCTATCAGTCCTTCTGCACCCCATTCTTTAACCTCTGCTCATTGCAATGATCCTACTGCACCCCAGTCTCCAACCTCTGATCTCTACAACAGTACTTCTGCACCTTAGTCTCTGACCTCTGCTCTCCGCAACAATTCTTCTGCACCCCAGTCTCCAAACTCCGCTCGCTGCAGCATTCCTCCGGCACCCTAGTTACCAACATTTTCTCTCTATTACAGTCCTTCTGCACCCCAGTTTCCAACCTCTGCTCTCTGTCACAGTCCTCCTATACTGCAGAATCCAAACTCTGCTCTCAATAACAGTCTTTCTGAACCCCAGACTCCAATCTCTGCTTCATGTGTCAGTCCTTCTGCACCCCAGTCTCCAACCTCTGCTCACTATAACAGTCCTTCTGCACCTCAGTCTCCAACCTCTGCTCTCTGCAACAGTCCTTCTGCAACACAGACTCCAAAATCCGCTATCTGCAACAGTCCTTCTTCACCCCAGTCTCCAACATCTGCTCTCTGTAACAATCCTTCTGCACCTCAGTCCCCAAACTCTGTACTCCTCAAAGTTACTTCTGCACCTCAGTCTCCAACATCTACTCTCTGTAACAGTCTTTCTGCACCTCATTCTTCAACCTCTGTAAAATCCTTCTCCAACCCTGACTCCAAACTCTGCTCTCTGTAACTGTCCTTCTGCACACCAGTCTCCAACCTCTGGTCTCTGCACCGATCCTTCTTCACCCCAGTCTCCAACCTCTTCTCTCTGCAACAGTCCTTCTGCACACCAGTCTCCAACATCTTTTCTCTGCAAGAGTCCTTCTGCAACTCAGTCTGAAAACTCTGCTCTCTGCAACGATCCTTCTGCACCTCAGTCTCCTACATCTGCTCTCTGTAAGAACCCACTACACCCCAGTCTCCAAACTCTGCTCTTTGTAACAGTCCTTCTGCAGAATAGTTTCCAACCTCTGCTCTCTGTAACAGGAATTTTGCAACCCAGTCTCGAAACTCTGCTCTCTGTAACAGGCCTTCAAAACCCCAGTCTCCAACCTCTTCTCTCTGCAATGATTTTTCTCCACCCCAGTCTCCAACCTCTGCTCTCGGAAACAGTCCTTCTGCAACATAGTCACCAATCTCTGCTCTCTGTAAGATCTTTATGCACTCCAGTCTCCAACCTCTGCTCTCTGTAACAATCCTTCTGCGACCCAGTCTTCAACATCTGCTCTCTGCAACAGTTCTTCTGCACTTCAGTCTGAAAACTCTGCTCTCTGCAAGGACCCTTCTGCACCCCAGTCTCCTACCTCTGCTCTCTGTAACAGTCCTGCTGCACCTCAGTCTCACAAGTCTGCTCTCTCTAAGATCCTTCTGCAACTTAGTCTTTAAACTCTGCACTCTGTAACAGTCCTGCTGCACAACAGTGTCCAAACTCGGCTCTTTGTAACAGGACTTCTGCAACCCAGTCTCCAACCTCTTCTCTCTTCAATGATTCTTCTCCACCCCAGTCTCAAACATCTGCTCTCTGCCACAGTACTTTTCCACCCCAGTCTCCAAACTCTACTCTCTGTAAGATCCATCTAAACCCCAGTCTCCAACCTCTGCTCTCTGTAACAGTCTTTCTGCACACCAGTCTCCAACATCTGCTCTCTGAAACAGTCCTTCTGCAACTCAGTCTGAAAACTCTGCTCTCTGCAATGATCCTTTTGCACCTCAGCCTCCTACCTCTGCTCTCTGTAAGACCCTTCTGCAACCCAGTCTCCAAACTCAGCTCTCTGTAACAGTCTTTCTGCACAACAGTTTCCAAACTCAGCTCTCTGTAACAGGAATTCTGCAACCCAGTCTCGAAGCTATGCTCTTTGTAACAGTCCTTCTGCACCCCAGATTCCAACCTCTGCTCTCGGCAACAGACCTTCTGCACCCCAGTCTCAAACTTCTGCTCTCTGTAAAAATCCTTCTGCACCCCAGTATTCTACTACTGCTCTCTTTAATATTCCTTCTGCACCTTAATCTCCAACCTCTGCTCTCTGCAAAGGTCCTTCTGCACACCTGTCTACAACCTCTGCTCTCTGCAACAGTCCTTCTACATCCCAGTCTCCAAACTCTTCTCTCTGCAACAATTCTTCTCCATCCCAGTCTCCAACCTCTGCTCTCTGCAACAGTCCTTCTGCAACCCAGTCTCTAAACTCTGCTCTCTTTAACAGTCCTTCTTCAACCTAGTCTTCAACATCTGCTCTCTGTAAGAGTCCTTCTGCACCCCAGTCTCCACCCTCTGCTTTCTGTATCAGTCCTTCTGCACCACAGTCTCCAACCTCTGCTCTCTGCAACAGTCTTTCTGCACCTGAGTTAGCAACATCTGATCTCTGCAATAATCATTCAGCACCCCAGACTCTAACCACTGCTCTCTGTAAAAGACATTCTGTACTACAGTCCAACCTCTGCTCTCTGTAACCTTCTTTCTTTACCACAAACTCCAATCTCTGCTTTCTCTAACAGTCCTTCTGCACCCCAGTCTCCAAACTCTGCTCTCTGTAAGAGTCCTACTGCACATCAGTCTCCAACCTCTTCTCCCTGTAAGATCCTACTGCACCCCAGTATCCAAACTCTGCTCTCTGTATCATGTCTTCTGTACCCCAGTCTCCAACATCTGCTCTCTGCAATGATGCTTCTTCTCCCCAGGCTCAAACTTCTGCTCTCTGTAACAGTGCTACTGCATCCCAGTTTCCAAAATCTGCTCTCTCTAACAGTCCTTCTGCACCTCAGTCTCCGAACTCTGCTCTCTGAAACAGTTCTTCTGAACCCTGTCTCCAACCTCAGCTCTCAGTAACAGTTCTTCTGCACCCCAATCTTCAAACTCTGCTCTCTGTAGCACTCCTTCTGCACCCCTGTCTCCACCCTCTACTCTCTGAAAAAGTTCTTCTGCACCTCAGTCTCCAACCTCAGCTCTCTGTAATTTCCTTCTGCAACCCATTCTCCAAACGCTGCTCTCTGTAACAGTCTTATGCACCCCAGGCTCCAAACACTGGTCTCTGTAACAAGCCTTCTGCACCCCAGTCTTCAACCTCTGCTCTCTGTAACAGGCCTTCTGCACCCAGTCTCCAACCTGTGCTCTCTGCAACGATCCTTCTGCATCTTACTCTCTAAACTCTGCTCTCTGTAACAGTCTTTCTGCACCCCATGATCCAACATCTGCTCTCTAAAACAGTCCTTCTGCACCTCAGTCTGAAAACTCGGCTCTCTGCAAATATCTTTCTGCACCCGAGTTTCCAAACTTTGCTCTCTGTAAAAGTCCCTCTGAACCAAAGTCTACAAAATGCTCTCTCTAATATCCTTCTGCAATCAAGTCACTAAATTGTGCTATCTTTAACAGTCCTTCTGCACCTGAGTCTACAAACTCTGCTCTCTGTAACAGGCCTTCTGCACCCCAGTCTCCAAACTCTGCTCTGTGAAACAGTCCTTCTGGACCCCAGTCTCCAAATTCTGCTCTCTATAACAATCCTTCTGCACCTGAGTCTCCAACCTCTGCTCTCTGCAACGGTTCTTCTGCACCCCAGTCTCCACACTCTGTTCTCTGCAACAGTACTTTTGCACCCCAGTCTCCAACCTCTGCTCTCTGCTGCAGTATTTCTGCACCCCAGTCTCCAACATCTGCTCTCTGTATCAGTCCTTTTCCACCTCAGTCTCCAAACTCTGCTCTCTGCAGCAGTTTTTTACTACCCAGTAACCAAAATCTGCTCTGTGTAATGATCCTTCTGCACCTTAGTTTCCAACCTCTGCTCTCTGCAACGATACTCCTGCACCCCAGTCTCCAAATCTGATTTCTGTATCAGTCGTTCTGCAACACACTCTTCAACCTCTGCTCTCTGTAACGATTTTTCTGCACCTCATCTCCAAATTCTGCTCTCTGTAAAAGTCTTTCTGCACCTCAGTCTCCAAACTCTGCTCTCTTTAACAGTCCTTCTGCACCCCAGTCTCCAACATCTGCTCTCTGCAACGATCCTTCTTCACCCCAGGCTCCAATCTCTGCTCACAGCAACGGTCTTTATACACCCCAGTTTCCAAACTCTGCTCTCTGTAGCACTCCCTCTGCACCCCAGTCTCCACCCTCTACTCTCTGTAAAAGTCCTTCTGCACCTCCGTCTCCAACCTCTGTTCTCTGTAAGATCCTTCTGCACCCCGGTTTCAAAACTCTGCTTTCTGCAACAGTCCTTCTGCACCCCAGGATCCAACATCTGCTGTGTGCAACAGTCCTTCTGCATCTAAGTCTGAAAACTCTGCTCTCTGCCACAATCCTTCTGCACCTCAGTTTTTAACCTTTGCTCTCTGTAATAGTCCTTCTGAACCTCAGTCTCTAAAATGCTCTCTGTAAGATCTTTGTGCCACTCAGTCTCAAAATTTTGCTATCTGTATCATTCCTTTTGCACCCCAGTCTCCGAACTCTGCTCTCTGTAACAGGCATTCTGCACCCCAGTCTCCAATCTCTGCACTCTGTAACAGGCTTTCTGCACCCCAGTCTCCAACCTCTTCTCTCTGCAACGATTCTTCTTCACCTCAGTCTCCAAACTCTGCTCTTTGCAACAGTCCTTCTGGACCCCAGTCTCCAACCTCTGCTCTCTGTAACAATCCTTCTGCACTCCGGTCTACAAAATTTTCTCTCTGTGAAAGTCCTTCTCTACTGCAGTCTCCAAACTCTGCTCCCTGTAACGGTCTTTCTGAACCCCAGTCTCCAACCTCTGCTTTGTGTATCGGTTCTTCTGCACCCCAGTCTCCAACCTCTGCTCTCTGTATCAGTTCTTTTGCACCTCAGTCTCCAACCTCTGTTCTCTGCAGCAGTCTTTTTACACCCCAGGAACCAAACTCTGCTCTGTGTAACTTTCCTTCTGCACCATACTTTTCAACCTTTGCTCTGTGCAACGATTCTTCTGCACCCCAGTATCCAAACTCTGTTCTCTCTATCAGTCCTTCTGCACCACAGTCTCCAAACTCTGCTCTCTGCATCAGTCCTTATGCACCCAAGTCTCCAAACTCTGCTCTTGGCAACATTTCTTCTGCACCCCATTCTGCAACCTTTACTCTCTGTAACTGTCCTTCTGCAACTCACTCTCCAAACTCTGCTCTCTGTAACAGTCCTTCTGCACCCCAGTCTCCAACATCTGCTCTCTGCAACGATCCTTCTTCTACCCAGTCTCAAAACTCTGCTCTCTGTAAAAGTCTTTTGGTATCGCAGTGTCCAAACTCTCCTCTTTGTAACGGTCCATCTGCACCCCAATTGCCAACTTTTGCTTTCTATAAAAGTCCTTTTGCACCTCAGACTCCATCCTCTCCTCTCTGTAACAGTCCTTCTAAGCCTCAGTCTGAAACCTCTTCTCTCTACATCTATCGTTCTACACACCAGTCTCCAAACTGTGCTATCTGTAACAATCCTTCTTCACCCAAGTCTTCAACATCATCTCTGTGTAACAGGTCTTCTGCAACCCAGTCTCCAAATTCTGCTCTCTGTAACAGTCCTTCTGCACCACAGTATCCAACATCTGCTCTATGGAAAAGTCCTTCTGCACATCAGTCTCCAAACTTTGCTCTTTGTAATGGTCTTTCTGCACCCCAGTATTCAAAATCTGCTCTCTGTAACAATCCTTCTGCACCTCAGTCTCCAACGTCTGCTCTCTGTAACAGTCTTTCTGCACGCCAGTCTCCAACATATGCTCTGTGCAACAGTCCTTCTGAAAACCAGTCTCTAAACTCTGCTCTCTGTAACAGTCCTTCTGCACCTCAGACTCCAACATCTGCTCTCTGTAACAGTCCTTATAAGCCTCAGTCTGAAACCTCTGATCTTTACAATGATTCTTCTTCGCCCCAGTCTTCAACATCTGCTCTCTCTAACAGTCCTTCTGCACCTCAATCTCCAACCTCTGCTCTCTGCAACAGTCCTTCTGCACCCCAGTCTCCAAGCTCTTCTCTCTCCAACAGTTTTTCTACACTCTAGTCTCAAACCACTGCTCTCTGCAAGGATCCTTTTGCATCCCAGTCTCCAACTTCTGCTCTCTGCAACAGTCCTTCTGCACTCCAGTCTCCAACTTCTGCTCTCCGCTACAGTCTTTCTTCACCCCAGTCTCAAAACTCTTCTCTCTGCAACATTTCTTCTGCACCCCAGTCTCCAACCCGTACTCTCTGTAACTGTCCTGCTGCACCCAAGTCTCCAAACTCTGCTCTCTGTAGCTATCCTTCTGCACCTCAGTCTTCAACCTCTGCTCTCTTCAAGATCCTTCTTCACCTCAATCTCCAAGTTCTGCAATCTGTAACGGTCCTTCTGCACCCCAGTCTCCAATCTCTGCTCTCTGAAACGATCCTTCTGAACCTTAGTCTCCAACCTCTGCTCTCTGTAACAAACCTTCTGCACCACACTCTTCAAACTCTGTACTCTGTAACAGGTCTTCTGCCACCCAGTTTCCAACCTCTTCTCTCTGCAACGATCCTTCTTCACCTCAGTCTTCATCCTCTGCTCTATGTAACAGTCCTTCTGTACCTCAGTCTCCAAACTCTGGTCTCTGCGAAAGTCTTTCTGCACCCCAGTCTCCAATATCTGCTGCCTGCAAAAGTCCTTCTACACCCCAGTCTCCAACCTCTGCTATCTGCAACAGTCCTTCTGCATCCCAGTCTCCAACCTCTGCTCTCTTTAACAATCCTTCTGTACCTCAGTCTCCAACCTCTACTCTCTGTAACAGTCCTTATGCATCTCAGTCTCCAAACTTTGCTCTCTGCAACAGTCATTCTGCACCTCAGTCTCCAACCTTATCTTTCTGCAAAGACCCTTGTGCACCACAGTATCCAATTTATGTTCTCTGCAGCTTTCCTTCTGCACCCCAGGCTACAAACTCTGCTCTCTGTAACAGTCCTTCTGCACCCCAGTCTCCCAACTCTACTTTCCGTATCAGTTATTCTGCAACCCAGTCTAAAACCTCTGCTCTCTGTAACAGTCCTTCTGCACCTCAGTCTCCAACCTCTGCTCTCTGCAACAGTCCTTTTACATCCCAGTCTCTCACCTCTGCTGTCTGCAAACGTCTTATTATACCCCAGTATCCAACATCTGCTTTCTGCAACGATCCTTTCGCATCCCAGTCTCCAATGTCTGCTCTCTGCAACAGTCATTCTACACACCAGTCTCCAACCTCTACTCTCTGCGACAGTCCTTCTACACCCCAGTCTCAAACCTCTGATCTCTACAACAGTCTTTCTGCACCCCAGTCTCCAACTACTGTTCTTTGTAACAATTTTTCTGCACAGCAGTCCCCAATCTCTGCTCTCTGAAATGATCCTTTTGCACCCCATTCTCGAACCTCTCCTCTCTGTAACAATCGTTTTGCACCCCAGTCTCCAACCTCTGCTCTCTGCAACGATCCTTTTGCAACCCAGTCTCCAACCTCAGCTCTCTGCAAAAGTCTTTCTGCACCCCTGTCTCCAACATCTGCTCTCTGAAACAGTCCTTCTTCACCTCAGTCTGAAAACTCTGCTCTGTGCAAAAATCCTTCTGCACCCAAGTCTAGAAACTCTGCTTTCTGTAACAGTCCTTCTTCATCTCACCTCTCAACAGTCCTTCTGTACTTCATCTCACCTCTCAACAGTCCTTCTTTACTGCAGTCTCCAAACTCTGCTTTCTGCAACGGTCCTTCTGCACCCCATTCTCCAAACTCTGTTGTCTGCAAGAGTCCTTCAGCACCTCAGTCTCCAAAATCTGCTCCCTGCAACAATCCTTCTGCACCTCTCTGCTCTCTGCAACAGTTCTTCTGCACCCCAGTATCCAACATCTACTCTCTGAAACAGTCCTTCTGCACCCCAGTCTCCAACCTCTGCTCTCTGTAACATTCCTTCTGTACTGCTATCTCCACCTCTGCTCTCTGTAAGGATCCTTCTGCACCCCAGTCTCCAACTTCTACTTTCTGTATCAGTCCTTCTGCACCCCAGTCTCCAACCTCTGCTCTCAGTAACAATCCTTCTGTACCTCAGTCTCCAATCTCTACTCTCTGTAAAAGTCCTTCTTCATCTAAGTCTCCAAACTCTGCTCTCTGCAACAGTCCTTTAGAACCGCTGTCTCAAATTCTTGTCCCTGCAACAGTCTTTCTACACCCCAGTCTCCAACCTCTGGTATCTGAAACATTCCTTCTGCACCTTAGTCTCCAACCTCTGCTCTCTGCAACAAACCTACTTCACCCCAGTCTTCAACATCTGCTCTCTGCAACAGTCCTTCTGCACCTCCGTCTGAAAACTTTGCACTCTGCAACGATCCTTCTTCACCTCAGTTCCCAAACTCTGATCTCTGCAATGGTCCTTCTGAACCCCAGTATCCAACCTCTGCCCTGTAACAATCTTTCTGCACCCTAGTCTCCAACATCTGCTCTTTAAAAAAAACCTTCTGCACCCCAGTCTCAAACATCTGCTCTCTGCCACAGTTGTTCTGCACCTCAGTCTAAAAACTCTGTTCTCTGAAACAGTCATTATCCACCCAAGTCTCCAACCTCTGCACTCTGTAACAGTCCTCCTGTAGTGTAGTCTCCAAAATCTGCTCTCTGTAACGGTCCTTCTGCACCCCAGTCTCTGACTTCTGCTTTCTGTATGACTCCATGTGCACCCCAGTCTCCAACCTCTGCTCTCTGTAACAGTCCTACTGCACCTCAGTCTCCAAACTCTGCTGTCTGCAAATGTCCTTCTGCAACAAAGTCTCAAACCTCTGCTCCGTGCAACAGTCCTTTTGCACCCCTTCTCAAACTCTGTTCTCTGTAACAGTCCTTCTGCACACCAGTCTCAATACTCTGCTCTCCCGAACAATTTATCTGCACCCCAGTCTCCTTCCTGAGCTCTTCAACAGTCCTTCTCCACCCCAGTCTCCAACCTCTGCTCTCTGTAACAGTCCTCCTGTAGTGCACTCTCAAAAATCTGCTCTATGTAATGGTCCTTCTGCACCTCAGTCTCCAATCTCTGCTCTCTGTAACAGTCCTTCTGCACCTCAGTCTCCAAACTCTGCTCTCTGCAACAGTCCTTCTGCACCTCAGTCTGTAATCTCTGTTCTCGGCAAGGATCCTTCTGCACCCCATTCTCAAAACTCTGCTCTCTGTAACAGTCCTTCTGCACCCCAATCTCCAACCTCTGCTCTCTGTAATAGGTCTTTTGCACCCCATTCTGAAACCTCTGATCTCTGTAATAGAGCTTCTGCACCTCAGTCTACAAACTCTGCTCTCTGCCACAATCCTTCTGCACCCCAGTCTCTAAACTCTGCTTACTGTATCAGTCCATCTGCACCACAATTTCCAACACCTTCTCTCTGTAAGAGTCTTTCTTCACCTAAGTCTACAAACTCTGGTCTCTGCAACATTCCTTCTGCACAGCAATCTCCAACATCTTCTCTCTGCAACAGACCTTCTCCACCAATTCTTCAACCTCTGCCTCTATAACAGTCCTTCTGTAACCCAGTCTCCAAACTCTGCTCTCTGCAATGATCCTTCTGCACCTCAGTCTTCAAAAACTACTCTCTGTAAATGTACTTCTGAACCCCTTGTCCAAACTCTGCTCTCCGTAACAGACCTTCTGCACCCCAGTCTCCGAATTCTGTTCTTTATATCAATCCTTCTGCACCCCAGTCTCAAAATTTTGCTCTCTACAACGATCCTTCTGCACCCTAGTCTCCAATCTCTGCTCTATGTAACAGGCCTTTTGCACCCAAATCTCCCACCTCTAATCTCTGTAACAGTCCTTTTGCGCCTCAGTCTCCAAACTCAGCTCTCTGCATCGATCCTTCTGAACCTCAGTCTCGAAACTCTACTCTCTGTTACAGTCCTTCTGCACCCCAGTCTCAAACCACTGCTGTCTGCCAAGATCCTTCTGCACACCAGTCTCCAACGTCTGCTCTCTGCAATAGTCCTTCTGCACAACAGTCTAAAACCTCTACTCTCTGTAACAATCCTTCTGCAACCAGTCTCCAACCTCTGCTCTCTGCAATGATCCTTTTGCACCGCAGTCTCCAAACTCTGCTCTCTGCAAAAGTCCTTCTGCACCCCAGTCTCCAACCTCTGCTCTCTGTAACAGTCCTTCTGTAACTAAGTCTCCAAACTCTCCTCTCTGCAAAAATCCTTCTGCACCCCAGTCTCCAACCTCTGCTCCATGCAAAAGTCCTTCTACATCCCAGTATCCAACCTCTTCTATCTGCAACAGTCCTTCTGCATCCCAGTCTTCAACCTCTGCTCTCTGTAACAATCCTTCTGTAACTCAGTCTCCAAACTCTACTCTCTGTAACAGTCCTTCTGCATCTCAGTCTTCAAACATTGCTCTCTGCAACAGTCGTTCAGAACCGCTGTCTCAAACTTGTCCCCGCAAAGTCCTTCTACTCTCCAGTCTCCAACCTCTGCTATCTGCAACAGTCCTCTGCACCTTAGTCTCTAAACTCTACTATCTGTAACAGTCCTTCTGCACCTCAGTCTCCAACATCTGCTCTCTTTAATATCCTCCTGCAAACCAGTCTGTAAACTCTGCCCTCTGTAACAGTCCTTCTGCACCCCTTGTCCAACCTCTGTTCTTGTAACAGTCCTTTTGCACGCTGGTCTCAAAACTCTGCTTGCTACGATTCTTCTGCACTCCAGTCTCCAACCTTTGCTCTCTGCAAAAGTCCTTCTGCACCCCAGTCTCCAATATCAGCTCTCGGCAAAAGTCCTTCTGCACCCGAGACTCCAACAACTGCTCTCTGCAACAGTCCTTCTGCACCTAAGTCTGAAAACTCTGTGCTCTGCAATGATCCTTCTGCACCCCAGTCTCGAAACTCTGCTCTCTGTAACAGTCCTGCTTCACCTCAGTCTTCAAACTCTGCTCTCATTAAGATCCTTCTGTAACCCTGTCTCCAAACTCTGCTCTCTGTAACATTCCTTCTGCACCCCAGTCTCCAACCTCTGCTCTCTGTATCAGACCTTTTAAACCCATATTTACAACCTCTACTCTCTATAAAAGTCCTTCTGAACCTCAGTCTCCAACTTCTGCTCTCTGCAACAATCTTCTGCACCTCAGTCTCTAAGCTGTGCTCTCTGCAACGATCTTTCTGCACCTCTGTCTCCAAAGTCTGCTCTCAGCAACACTTTTTCTGCACCCCAGTTTCCACACTCTGCTCTCTTTTAGATCCTTCTGAACACCAGTTTCCAAACTTTGTTCTCTACAACATTTCTTTTCCATCCCTGTCTCCAACCTCTTCTTTCTGCAACGATCCTGTAGCACCCAAGTCTCCAACCTCTGTTCTCTACAAAAGTCCTTCTGCTCCCCAGTCTCCAAACTCTTCTCTGTGTAACAGTCCTTCTGTACTGCAATCTCCAACCTCTGCTCTCTGTAACAGGCCTTCTGCACCCCAGTCTCCAAACTCTGCTCTCTGTAACAGGCCTTCTGCATCCCAGTCTCCAACCCCTTCTCTCTGCAACGAACCTTCTGCACCCCAGTGTCAAAACTCTGTTCCTTGCAACAGGTCATCTGCACCCCAGTCTCAAACCTCTGCTCTCTGTAAGATCCTTCTGCATCCCAGTCTCCAAACTCTGCTTTTTGTAAGAGTCCTTCTGCACTCCAGTCTCCAAGCTCTACTCTCTGCAACAGTCAATTTGAACCCCAGTCTCCAAACTCTGCTCTCTGTAAGATCCATCTGAACCCAAGTATCCAACCTCTGCTCTCTGTAACAGTCCTTCTGCACCCCAGTCTCCAAATTCTGCTCTCTGCAAGATCCTTCTAGACCCCAGTCTCCAACCTCTGCTCTCTGCAACAGTCCTTCTGAACCACAGTCTCCAAACTCTACACTCTGTAACGGTTTTTCTATACTAAAGTCTCCAAACTCTGGTATCTGTAACGGTTCTCTGCAGCTAAATTTCCAACCTCTGCTTTCTCTAACAGTCCTTCTGCACCTCAGTCTCCAAACTCTGCTCTCTGTAGCAGGCTTTCTGCACCCCAGTCTTCAAAATCTTCTCTCTCCAAAGATCTTTCTGCACCCCAGTCTCCAACCACTGCTCTCTGCAATGATCCTACTGCACCCGAGTGTCCAACTTCTGATCTCTGCAACAGTCCTTCTGCAACTCAGTCTCCAAATTCTGCTCTTTTTAAGATCAATCTGAACCCCAGTCTCCTAAGTTTGCTCTCTACAACAGTCCTTAAGCACCACAGTCTCCAACCTCTGCTTTTTGTAACAGTCCTTCTGCACCCCAGTCTCCAAACTCTGCTCTCTTTAAGATTCTTTTTGCACATCAGACTACTATCTCTGCTCTCTGCAACAGTCCTTCTGCACTCCAGTCTCCAAACTCTGCTCTTTTCAACCCTCCTTCTACACTCCAGTCTCAAAATTCTGCTCTCTACAAAAGTCCTTCTGCACCCAAGACTCAAACCTCTGCTCTCTGCAACAGTCCTTCTGCACCCCAGTCTCCAAACTCTGCTCTCTGCAACGATCCTTCTGGACCCCAGTCTCTAACCTCTGCTCTCTGTAACAATCCTTCTACACAACAGTCTCCAAACTCTGCTCTCTGTAAGATCCTTCTGCACTCCAGTTTTTATACTCTGCTCTCTGTAACATTCCTTCTCCACCCCAGTCTTTAACCTCTGCTTTCTGCAAGTGTCCTGTGGCATCCCAGTCTCCAAACTCTGTCCTCTGCAACAGTCCTTCTTCTCCCCAGTCTCCAACCTCTACTCTCTGTAACGGTCCTTAAGCACCCCAATCTCCAAACTCTGCTTTCTGTATCAGTCCTTCTGAACCTCAGTTTCATACCTCTGCTCTCTGTATCTATCCTTCTGCAACTCAGTCTCCAACCTGTGCTCTCTGTAACATTCCTTCTGCACCCAAATTTCCAAACTCTGCTTTCTGTAACTCCTTCTGCACCTCAGTCTTCAACCTGTGCTCTCTGTAACATTCCTTCTGCACCCCAGTCTCCAACTTCTTCTTTCTGTAACAGTTTTTCTATACCACAGTCTACAAACTCTTGTCTCGATAACGGTCCTTCTGCACCCCAATTTCCAACCTCTGCTTTCTGTAACAATCCTTCTGCACCTCAGTCTCCAAACTCTGCTCTCTGTAACAGTCCACCTGCACCTCAGTCTCCAACATCTCCTGTAACAGGCCTTCTGCACGTTAGTCTCCAAACTCTTGTCTCTGTAACAGTCCTTCTGCACTCCAGTCTCCAACCACTCCTCTCTTTAACAGTCCACCTGCACCTCAGTCTCCAACATCTCCTGTAATAGGCCTTCTGCACGTCAGTCTCCAATCTCTTCTCTCTGTAGCAGGCCTGCTGGACACCAGTCTCCAAAATCTGCTCTCTGCAACGATCCTTCGGCACCCCAGTCTCCAACATCAGCTCTCTGCAATGATCAAACTTCACCCCACTCTCCAACCTCTGATCCTTACAACAATCCTTCTGTACCCCAGTCTATTACCTCTGCTCTCCTAAAAGTCCTTCTTCACCTCAGCCTCCCAAATCTGCTTTCTGTAAGATCCTTTTGCAACCAAGTCTTTAAACTCTGCACTTTGTAACAGTCCTTCTGCACCCCAGTCTCCAAACTCTTCTCTCTGAAACGAATCTTCTCCACCCCAGTCTCCAACATCTGCTCTCTGCAACAGTACTTCTGCACCCCAGTCTCCAAACTCTGCTCTCTGTAACAGTCATTTCTTAACCCCAGTCTCCAAACTCTGCTCTCTGCAATGATCATTCTGGAACCCAGTCTCTAACGTCTGCTCTCTACAACAGTCCTTCTGCACCACAGTCCTCAACCTCTGCTCTCTCTAAGATCCTTCTGCACTGCAGTTTCCAAACTCTGCTCTCTGTAACATTCCTTCTCCAACCCAGTCTTCAACCTCTGTCCTCTGCAACAGTCCTTCTGATCCCCAGTCTCCGAGATCTGCTCTCTGTAACAGTCCTTCTGTACCATAGTCTCCAACCTTTGCTCTTCTTAAGGGTCCTTCTACACCCCAGTCTCCAAACTCTGCTTTCTGTATCAGAATGTCTGAACCCCAGTCTCCAACCTCTGTTCTCTGTATCTATCCTTCTGAACCTCAGTCTCCAACCTGTGCTCTATGTAAGAGTCCTTCTTCACCCCAGTCTCCAAAATCTGCTCTCGATAACAATCCTATATCACAGTCTCCAACCTCTGCTCTCTGTAAAAGTCCTTCTGCAACCCAATTTCCAAACTCTGCTTCCTGTAACAGTCCTTCTGCACCTGAGTCTCCAAGCTCTGCTCTCTGTAACACTCCTTTTACACCTCAGTCTCCAACCTCTGTTCTCTGTAACAGTCCTTCTGCACCTCAGTCTGAAACCTCTGCTCTGTGCACGATCCTTTTGCACCCAGTCTTCAACCAATGCAGTCTGTAACAGTGAAGTTACACGTCAGTCTGCAACCTCTGCTCTATGTAAGATCTTTCAGCAACCCAGTCTCTGTTCTCTGTAACACTTCTTCTATACCGCAATCTCCAACCTCTGCTCTCTGTAAGGATCCTTCTGAAGCCCAATTTCCAAAATCTTCTCTCTGTAACAGTCCTTCTGCACCCCAATCTCCAACCTCTCCTCTCTGTTACAGGCCTTCTGCACGACAGTCTCAAAACTCTGCTCTTTATAGCAGGCCTTCTGCACCCCAGTTTTCATCCTATGCTCTCTGCAACGATCCTTCTCCACTCCAGTCTCCAACCATTGCTCTCTGCAATGATCCTACTGCATCCCAGTCTCCAACCTCTGATCTCTGCAAAATTCCTTCTGCACCTCAGTCTCCAAATTCTGCTCTTTGTAAGATTCTTCACCCCTGTCTCCAACCTCTGCTCCGTGTAACAGTCCTTCTGCACCCCAGTCTCCAACCTCTGCTCTCCGCAAGAGTCATTCTGCACCCCAGTCTCCAAATTCTGCTCTCTGCAACAGTCCTTCTGCACCCTATTTACCAACATCTGCTCTCTGCTACAGTACTTCTGCACTCCAGTCTTCAACATCTGCTCTCTGTAACAGTGCTCCTGTATGGCAGTATCAAAACTCTACTCTCTGTATCAGTCTTTCTCCACCCCAGACTCCAAACTCTGCTTTCTGTATCAGTCTTTCTGTACCCCAATCTCCAAACTCTGCTTTCTGTAAGAGTCCTTCTGCATCTCAGTCTACAACCTCTGATCTCTGCAGAGTCCTTCTGCAACTCAGACTCCAACCTCTGCTTTATAAAACAGTTCTTCTGGACCCTAGTTACCAACATCTGCTCTCTGCAACAGTCCTTCTGCACTCCAGTCTCCAAAATCTGCTCTCTGCCACAGTCATTCTGCACCACAGTCTGAAAACTCTGCTCTCTGCAACGACCCTTCTGCACCCCAGTCTCCTACCTCTGCTCTCTGTAACAGTCCTTCTGCACCTCAGTCTTTCAACTCTGCCCTCTGTTTCATCCTTCTGCAAAAAAAAGACTTTAAACTCTGCATTCTTTAACAGTCATTCTGCACAACAGTTTCCAAACTCTGCTCTCTTTAACAGAACTTCTGCCACCCAGTCTCCAAACTCTGCTCTGTGTAACAGGCCTTCTGCACCCCAGTCTCCAACCTCTGCTCTGTGCAACAGTCCTTTTGCACCCCAGTCTCTAAACTCTGCTCTCTGTAAGATCCATCTGAACCCCAGTCTCTAAACTCTGCTCTCTGTAACAGTCCTTCTGCACCCCAGTATCCAAACTCGGGTCTCTGTAAGAGTCCTTCTGCACCCCAGTCTCCAAACTCTGCTATCTGTAACAGTCCTTCTGCACCTCATTCTCCAACCTTTTCTCTCTGCAACAGTCTTTCTTCTCCCCAGTCTCTGAGATCTGCTCTATGTAACTGTCCTTCTGTACCGCAGTGTCCAACCAGTGCTCTCAGTTTCGGTTCTTCTACACCCCAGTCTCCAAACTCTGCTTTCTGTATCAGCCTGTCTGAATCCCAGTATCCAGCCTCTGTTCTCTGTATCCATCTTTCTGCACCTCAGTCTCCAACTTTTGCTCTCTGTAAGAGTCCTTCTGCATCTCAGTCGCCAACCTCTGCTCTCAGTAACAGTCCTAAACCGCAGTCTCCAAACTCTGCTCTCTGCAGCGATCTTTCTGGACTCCAGTCTCCAACGTCTGCTCTCTGCAACAGTCCTTCTGCATCACAGTCTCCAACCTGTGCTCTCTGTAAGATCTTTCTGCACTCCAGTTTCCAAACTCTGCTTTCGAACATTCCTTCTAGACCCCAGTCGCCAACCTCTGCTTTCTACAAGGGTCCTGCGGCACCCCTGTCTCCAAACTCTGTTCTCTGCAACAGTCTTTCTGCTCCCCAGTCTCCAGTATCTGCTCTCTGTAACAATCCTTCTGTACCGCATTCACCAAACTCTGCTCTATGTAACGGTCCTTCTGCACCCCAGTCTCCAAACTCTGCTTTCTGTATCAGTCCTTCTGAACCCCAGTCTCCAACCTCTGCTCTCTGTCTCTATCCGTCTGCACCTCAGTCTCCAACCTGTGATTTTTGTAACAGTCCTACTGCACCCAAGTCTCCCACCTCTGCTCTTTGTAACAGTCCTTCTATACCATAGTCTCCAACCTCTGCTCTCTGTAAGGGTCCATCTGCACCCCAATTACCAACCTCTGCTTTCTGTAACAGTCCTTCTGCACCTCAGTCTCCAAACTATGCTCTCGGTATCAGTCCTTATACACCTCAATCTCCAACCTCGGCACTCTGTAACAGTACTTTTGCACCTCAGTCTGAAACCTCTGCTCTCCACGATCCTTCTGCACCTCAGTTTTCAACCACTGCTCTCTGTAACAGTCCACCTGCACGTTAGTCTCCAACCTTTGCTCTCTGTAAGATCCTTCAGTAACCCAGTTAACACTCTGTTGTCTTTAACTGTCCTTCTGCACCTCAGTCTCCAAACTCTCCTCTCTGTAACAGGCCTTCTGTACGCCAGTCTACAAATCTGCTCTCTGTAGCAGGCCTTTTGCACCCCAGTCTCCAAACTCTGCTCTCTGCAACGATCCTTCTGCACCCCAGTATTTAAACTCTGCTCTCTGCAATGATCCTACTGCACCCCAGTCTCAAACCTCTGATCTCCAGAACAGTTTTTCTGCACCTCAGTCTACAAATTCTGCTGTCTATAAGACTCTTCTGAACCACTGTCACAAACCTCTGATCACTGCAACAGTCCTTCGGCACCCTAGTTACCAATATCTGCTCTCTTTTACAGTCCTTCTGCACCCCCGTCTCCAACCTCTGCTCTCTCTAACAGTTCTCCTGTACTTCAGAATCCAAACTCTGCTCTCTGTAACGGTCTTTCTGTACCCCCGACTCCAATATCTGCTTTCTGTATTAGTCCTTCTGTACCCCAGTCTCCAAACTGCTCTCTGTAACAGTCCTTCTGCACTTAAGTTTCCAAACTCTGCTCTCTGCAAAAGTTTTTCTACATTGCAGTCTAAAACCTCTACTCTCTGCAACAGTCCTTCTGCACCTCAGTCTCCAACCTCTGCTCTTCGTAACAGTGCTTCTTCACCTCAGTTTCCAATATCTGTTCTCTGTAAGATCCTTCTGCAACCCAGTCTCCAAACTCTTCTCTCTGTAACAGTCCTTAATCACCCCAGCCTCCAAACTCTGCTCTCTGTAAGAGGCCTTCTGCACTCTAGTCTCCAACCTTTGCTCTCTTTATCAGTCCATCTGCACGCCAGTCTCCAACGTCTGCTCTCTGCAATGATCCTTCTGCACCCCAGTCTCCAAACTCTGTTCGCTGCAACAGTCCTTGTACAATCAAGTCTACAACATCTGCTCTTGGCAAAATTTCTTCTGTACCTCAGTCTGAAAACACTGCTCTCTGCAATAATCCTTTTGCATCCCAGTCTCCAAACTCTACTCTCTGTAAATGCCCTACAGTATCTCAATCGCCAACGTCTGCTTTAAGCAACAGTCCTTCTGCACCTCAGTCTCCAACCTCTGCTCTCTGCAATAATCCTTTTGCACCCCAGTCTCCAAACTCTGCTCTCTGTAAATGTCCTACAGCATCTCAATTGCCAACGTCTGCTTTAAGCAACAGTCCTTCTGCACCTCAGTCTCCAACCTCTGCTCTCTGCAACATTCCTTCTACACCCCAGAATCAAACCATTGCTCTCTGTAAAAGTCCGTCTGCACCCCAGTCTCCAACCTCTGCTTTCTGTAACGATCCCTCTGCAGCCCAGTCTTTATCCTCTGCTCTCTGCAAAAGTCCTTCTGCACCTCAGTCTCCAAACTGTGCTTTCTGCAACAGTCCTTCTACAAACAAATCTCAAACTTCTACTCTTGCAATATTCTTTCTGCACCCCAGTGCCAACCTGTGCTCTCTGTTAAAGTCCTTCTGCACCCTATCTCGAACCTCTGCTCTCTTCAATGATCCTTCGGTACCTCAGTCTTGAACCTCTGCTTTCTGCAACAATCCTTCTGAACCCCAGTCTGAAAACTCTGCTAGCTGCAACAGTTTTAGTTAACCCCAGTCTGCAACAGTTCCACTGTACCTCAGTCTGAAAACTCTGCTCTCTGCAATAATCCATCTGCACCCCAGTCTCCAAC